>NC_064808.1:76705550-76977247 GCF_023721935.1 Panthera uncia
TAGAAGGAGAGATAAAGGTCTTCCCAAACAAACAAAAACTGAAGGAAACTGTCACCACTAAACCAGCCCTACAAGAGATCCTAAGGGGACTCCTGTGAGACAAAATACCAGAGACATCGGTACAAACAAAAAACATACAGACATCACAATGACTCTAAACCCGTATCTTTCTATAATAACACTGAATGTAAATGGATTAAATGCACCAACAAAAATAGGGTATCAGAATGGATAAAAAAACAAGACCCATCTGTTTGCTATCTACAAGAGACTCATTTTAGATCTGAGGACACCTTTAGATTGAGAGTGAGGGGATGGAGAACTATTTATCATGCTCCTGGAAGCCAAAAGAAAGCTGGAGTAGCCATACTTATATCAGACAAACTAGACTGTAAATTAAAGGCTGTAACAAGAGATGAAGAAGGGCATTATATAATAATTATAGGATCTATCCATCAGGAAGAGCTAACAATTATAAATGTCTATGCGCCGAATACCAGAGCCCCCAAATATATAAAACAATTACTCATAAACATAAGCAACCTTATTGATAACAATGTGGTAATTGCAGGGGACTTTAACACTCCACTTACAAAAATGGATAGATCATCTAGACACACGGTCAATAAAGAAACAAGGGCCCTGAATGATACATTGGATCAGATGGACTTGACAGATCTATTTAGAACTCTGCATCCCAAAGCAACAGAATATACTTTCTTCTCGAGTGCACATGGAACATTCTCCAAGATAGATCATATACTGGGTCACAAAACAGCCCTTCATAAGTATACAAGAATTGAAATTATACCATGCATTCTTTCAGACCACAATGCTATGAATCTTGAAATCAACCATGGGAAAAAGTCTGGAAAACCTCCAAAAGCATGGAGGTTAAAGAACACCCTACTAAAGAATGAATGGGTGAACCAGGCAATTAGAGAAGAAATTGAGAAATATATGGAAACAAACGAAAATGAAAATTCAACAATCCAAACCCTTTGGGATGTCCTGAGAGGAAAATACATTGCAACCAAAGCCTATCTCAAGAAAAAAAGAAAAATCCCAAATACAAAATCTAACAGCACACCTAAAGGAAATAGAAGCAGAACAGCAAAGACACCTGAAACCCAGCAGAAGGAGAAACAATAAAGATCAGAGAAGAAATAAACAATATAGAATCTAAAAACAAACAGTAGAGCAGATCAATGAAACCAAGAGTTGTTTTTTTCAAAAAACAAACAAAATTGATAAACCTCTAGCCAGGCTTCTCACAAAGAAAAGGGAAATACCCAAATAGATTAAATCATGAATGAAAGTGGAATTATTACAAACCAATCCCTCAGAGATACAAGCAATTATCAGGGAATACTATGAAAAATTATATGCAGTCAAATTGGACAACCTGGAAGAAATGGACAAATTGCTAAGCACCCAAACACTACCAAAACTCAAACAGGAAGAAATAGAAAGCTTGAACAGACCCATAACCAGCGAAGAAATTGAATCACTTATCAAAAATCTCCCAACAAATTAGACTCCAGGACAAGATGGCTTCCCAGGGGAATTCTACCAGACATTTAAAGCAGAGATAATACCTATCCTTCTCACGCTAGTCTAAAAAATAGAAAGGGAAGGAAAACTTCCAGACTCATTCTATGAAGCCAGCATTACTTTGATTCCTAAACCAGACAGAGACCCAGTAAAAAAAAAGAGAACTACAGGCCTATATCCCTGATGAATATGGATGCAAAAATTCTCAAGAAGATACTAGCAAATCGAATTCAACAGCATATAAAAAGAATCATTCAACATTGTCAAGGGGGATTCATTCCTGGGTTGCAGGGCTGGTTCAACATTTGCAAATCAATCAATTTGATACATCACATTAATAAAAGAAAAGATAAGAACCATATGATCCTGTCAATCGATGCAGAAAAAGTATTTGACAAAATTCAGCATCCTTTCTTAGTAAAAACCCTCAAGAAAGTCGGGATAGAAGGAACATACTTAAACATCAAAAATGCCATTTATGAAAAGCCCACAGCTAACATCATCCTCAATGGGGAAAAACTGAGAGCTTTCCCCCTGAGATTAGGAACACGACAGGGATGTCCACTCACACCGCTGTTGTTTAACATAGTGTTGGAAGTTCTAGCATCAGCAATAAGACAACAAAAAGAAATCAAAGGCATCAAAACTGGCAAAGATGAAGTCAAGCTTTCGCTTTTTGCAGATGACGTGATATTTTACATGGAAAATCTGATAGACTCCACCAAAAGTCTGCTAAAACTGATACATGGATTCAGCAAAGCCGTAGGATACAAAATCAATGTACAGAAATCAGTTGCATTCTTATACACTAATAATGAAGCCACAGAAAGACAAATAAAGAAACTGACCCCATTCACAATTGCACCAAGAAGCATAAAATACCCAGGAATAAACCTAACCAAAGATGTAAAAGATCTGTATGCTGAAAACTATAGAAAGCTTATGAAGGAAATTGAAGAAGATATAAAGAATGGAAAAACATTCCGTGCTCATGGATTAGAAGAATAAATATGTCAATACTACCCAAAGCTATCTACACATTCAATGCAATCCTAATCAAAATTGCACTAGCATTCTTCTCAAAGCTAGAACAAGCAATCCTAAAATTTGTATGGAACCACAAAAGGCCCCAAATAGGAAAAGTAATAATGAAGAAGAAGACCAAAGCAGGAGGCATCACAATCCCAGATGTTAGCCTCTACTACAAAGCTGTAATCATTAAGACAGCATGGTACTGGCACAAAAACAGACACAGAGACCAATGGAATAGAACAGAAACCCCAGAAGTAGACCCACAAAAGTATGGCCAACTCATCTTTGACAAAGCAGGAAAGAATATCCAATGGAAAAAAAAAACAGTCTTTTTAACAAATGGTGCTGGGAGAAGTGGACAGCAACATGTAGAAGGATGATACTAGACCACTTTTTTTACACCATTCACAGAAACAAACTCAAAATGGAGAAATGACCTGAATGTGAGACAGGAAACCATCAAAACCCCGGAGGAAAAAGCAGGAAAAAAACTCTCTGACCTCAGCCGCAGCAATTTCTTACTTGACACATCCCCAAGGGCAAGGGAATTAAAAGCAGAAATGAACTATTGGGACCTCATGAAGATTAAAAGCTTCTGCACAGCAAAGAAAACAATCAACAAAACTAAAAGGCTACCAATGGAATGGGAAAAGATATTTGCAAATGACATATTGGACAAAGGGCTAGTATCCAAAATCTATAAAGAGCTCACCAAACCCCACACCTGAAAAACTAATAATCCAGTGAAGGAATGGGCAGAGAACATGAATAGACACTTCTCTAAAGAAGACATCCAGATGGCCAATAGGTACATGAAAAGATGCTCAATGTCACTTCTCATCAGGGAAATACAAATCAAAACCACACTCAGATATCACCTCATGCCAGTCAGAGTGCCTAAAATGAACAAATCAGGAACCATAGATGCTGGAGAGGATGTGGAGAAATGGGACTCTCTTGCACTGTTGGTGGGAATGCAAACTGGTGCAGCCACTCTGGAAAACAGTGTGGAGATTCCTCAAAAAGTTAAAAATAGATCTACCCTATGACCCAGCAGTAGAACTGCTAGGAATTAACCCAAGGGATACAGGAGTGCTGATGTATAGGGGCACTTGTACCCCAATATTTATAGCATCACTTTCAGCAATATTTCCAAATTATGGAAAGAGCCTAAATGTCCATCTGCTGACAAATGGATAAAGAAATTGTGGTTTATATACACAATGGAATATACACATGGCAACGAGAAAGAATTAAATATGGCCCTTTGTAGCAACGTGGATGGAACTAGAGAGTGTTAAGTGATATAAGTCATATAGAGAAAGACAGATACCATATGTTTTCACTCTTATGTGGATCCTGAGAAACTTAGCAGATGTCTGTGGGGGAGGGGAAGAAAAAAAAGAGGTTAGAGAGGGAGAGAACCAAAGTGTAAGAGACTCTTAAAAGTTGAGAACAAACTGAGGGTTGATGGGGCGGTGGGAGGGTGGGTGATGGGTATTGAGGAGGGCACCTTTTGGGATGAGCACTGGGTGTTGTATGGAAACCAATTTGACAATAAATTTCATATTAAAAACAAAAGAAAATAGCAATAGTCAAAATAAACAAAAACAAAGAGAAAGAGAAAGGGATAGAAAGTATACTTAAAACAATAATGTCTGGAAACTTCTCAAACCTGGGTAGAGAAATGGACATTCAGATCCATGAGAACCAAAGGACCCCAAATATATTGAAACTAAATAAAGCTATAGCAGGACACATTATAATTAAATTGTCCAACGTTGGGTTGCCTGGGTGGCTCAGTCAATTAAGCATCCAACTTTAGCTCAGGTCATTATCCATGGTTCATGAGTTTGAGCCCCACGTTGGGCTCTGTGCTGATAGCTCAGAGCCTGAAGCCTGCTTCAGATTCTGTGTCTCCCTTTCTCTCTCTGCCCCCATCCCATTTGTGCTCTACCTTTCTGTTTCTCTCTCAAACATAAATAAATATTAAAAAATTAAAAGTTTGTCCAAAGTCAAAGACAAAGAAACAATTTTAAGGGCAGCAAAAGAAAAAAGTTACATACCATTGGTAAATTTCTTAACAGAAACTTTACAGGTCAGGAGAGAATGGAATGACATATTAAAAATATTTAAAGAAATAGAACTGTCAACCAATAATCCTATACCCAGCAAAGCTGTCCTTCAAAAGCAAAGGGGGGATAGAAATTTTCCCAAATACAAGGTGAGGGAGTTATTACCACCAGATCTTCCTACTAAGAAATTCTAAAAGGATTACTTAAAATGGGAGTAAAAGAACTTAAACATTATAAAAACTTAAAAATATAGTGTAAATCTCACTGGTAATGTTAAGCATATAGTCATAATTAGATTCTGCAATGTAGTAAAAATGATGCATATTTCACTTACCAATTCTAGTTTAAATGTTCCAAATGAGCCAAATATAGCAAAAAAATAACTATAATAATCTATTATTAGTTATGCAATATAAAAACATGTAAATTATAAAAGAAATATAATATAAATATATAATATATAAGTATATAATATAAACATATATATTATACTAGATTTCTTTGATGCTAATATCATTCAGATAGAGTTATCCATCCCATCTTCAAACCACTTCAGTGTTCTTATCTACTGGTCTCATACTCTGCTTCCCTTAGCCTTCACACCCTAGCCTTAACACAATCAGGAGGATTTGTAAAATCCATACAGTTGATTCCCTACAAGCTTCTAGTTACTTGGCATCTTCATCTATATTGACCTTGTCTTCCAGTCCACATTGATCCCTAATTCCTATGCTCATATATTGTTGGATGCTGTCACTACTCATAATGGCTTCACATAAAAAAATCACTAGTTGAAAAAATGAATTTCCTATTGGTGATTGATGCTTCTTCCAGCACCATTTTAAACTCATTCAATCAATTTTTACTTATTTAGACCTTAAATTCATTGACCATTATTACTTATTTTCAATCCATTAGCTGTCTTCTTCCTTGCCTTTTATACAGGTGTTTCAGTGTTATTAGAATCCTTTTCTTTTCATTGTTTGTAGTGCATCTGCCAAAATTTTCAATGCAATGTTGTCTCAACTACCATTTTTTCTTTATCTATGCACTAAAGAATAAGTAGTTAGATTACACTATAAATTGAGAAAATTCAAAATATTATTTCTCAACAGTTTCATATATATTTAATTTCTTCCTTCCAACATTTTTCATCTTATTTCATCTCTTATTTCTCTCTAATTCTCTACTCATTCCCTTCGCTTCACAATCAATTTTCTTAAAAGATCTGTTTCCACTCATTCTTTTTTTCCAGCTCAACTCAGTCTCAACACATTATTTTCTTGTTTTCACACTGATAATTCCCAAAATTCTTATTCCAAGCTCATCAATAACAGTCATATATTAATCCAATGGACGTTATTTTAATCTGTAAGTTACTTTATCTTTTAGCAGCATTAAGACTGCTCAGCTATTTTCTTCTTTGAAACATTCTTCTTTAGCTTCCATTATAAATCTTTGTTTTGTTCCCAGACTTTTCCCCATTAATTTATTTCTCTCATTTTCTAGTCATTCTTTTATAGAGCCATTACATTTTGAAATTACTTAAGCCCAAAGACATTACTTCTTTTCCTCATTCTATCTCCTGAGCAAATTTTATATGTACTTGCAGAATCTGTTACAAAAACACATAAATATGAATAGATTTGCATCTTCCTCCAAGTCTCTTCTTCTGGGACCCTTAACAAGTTGAGAACTCTCTGACATTCCAGGTATTTCAAAAGAATCTCAGTTTCAATATATCTGAACTTAAAACTTTCCTCTACTCTAGACTTTTTCCATTGTACACTATTGTGAATAGTACCATCACTATCAACATGCACAAAACCCAAATCTAGATATTTTCCTTTACTAATTATCAACCTTATCATTTTCTTCCAAGGATATAATAAATCCAATAATTTTTCCCCAGTTCTTTTGTTATCTATTTAATCCAAAATATCAACCATAGTTACATGTACTATGCAATTCTTTATATTCTTCAAGTCTCCATGTTTTTCTTTCTTTTTTTCATTCTTTCCTTCTTTCTCCTTCCTTCCCCCTTTTATTCCTTCCTTCCTTTTATTCCTTCCTTCCTTCCTTCTTCCTTTCTTTCCTTCCTTCCTTCCTTCCTTCCTTCCATCTTTTCATCATACATTGATGTCTATCTGTACTTTTTTAAAAAGTACAGATGGAGGCACCTGGGTGGCTCAGTCAGTTAAATGTCCAACTTTGGATCATGTCATGATCTCATGGTTCATGGTTTCAGCCCCACATTGGGCTCCATACTGACAGCTCTGAGACTAGAGCCTACTTCAGATTCTGTGTCTCCCTCTCTCTCTGCCCCTCCCCCTCTGCTATGCTCTGTCTCTCTCTCTCTATCAAAAATAAGTAAACATTTTTTAGAGTACAAATGATATAATAAATACAGATAAAAATTAGTAAGTAGATGCCATACCCCCAGCACTCCATTATATCCTCATGTGGGAACATCTGACAGTTGACAATCACTGTTTCTGATGATAAGTGGCTATAGAAAGACCCTCTAGCATTGGGCTAGAGGTTTGCTTACTTTTATGCAGTTATGCAAAGAGAGAAGTGACAGAAATATTTTTATGGAATAATATATATTCCTGCTTTTCCTCAGGAATATAGTTTAGGTCTTATTCTTTGTTGTGTTATGTATTTTGTGTACTGTTCTTTACACAGGCTATCATAACAGCACCTATTCCATGGTGTTGCAGAGTTACTTCTCTGTATCTTATACAAACTTCATGAGTGAAGACATTCTGATATCACCAGTGCCTAACATAATACTTAATGTACAAAAGTAGCACAAAATTTTTGATGAGTGAATAAGTTGCCAAACATTTTAAATATAAAAGTGAAAATATAGCTAAATTTATATGTCTATACTTAGAAAGCTATAAATTTAGAAGATAAAAATTGGGGTAAAACTTAAAACATGATATAATTTTATTTTCTAATATACAAAAACATTCATATTTCAAAAAAAATAAAACAACACCTAATACAAAACAAGACAAAGAACAAAAACACATCATTCTCACACCCAAAATAAATTACATGCAAATAAATATGAATAAATATAACTATTTATTGAAAACTGACTAGGTGATAACCAATGAACTAAGTCCATTATACACATTTATATTATTTATACCCAAACCATGCTATGCAGTAGTTAATTACTATAATGATATAGATGAGGAAACTGATACTTAGAATAGTTTTAGTAAATCATCCTGCTTCAGGAAGTGGGAATTTTATGACTGAACAAGTATTCTATTTTAAACATTATGAAAAACCTAACTGATTGCATTGCTTTGCTAGTGACATAAAATAGCACAGACTAGTGGCTTAAACAACAGGAATTTATATTCTAGCAATACTGGAGGCTAGAATTCCATGATGTTGGGTTGTAGATGGCTCCTTTCTCACTGTGTCTTCACATAGTCATCTCTCTGTGCCCTAATCATCTCATCTTGTAAGGACATACATTATTTTGGATTAGAGATTGGATTATGACCCTATTTTAACCTAATTACCTCGTTAAAGGACCTATCTCCTAATAATCACATTCTGAGATAATGGGAGTTAGGCCTTCAACTTATAAATTTGGGGAGAACACAAATGAAACCATAACACTGATGGAAGACTGTGATAAAATATCCATTGTCTAGTTTAGAAGGACAATGTGATTCAACAACTGTAAATGAGCATCTGTGTGCCATATAATCTGTTAAAAATTATGAAATATAGAGATGAATAAGTAATGCTTTTTTACTAATTTAACACAAGTGACAAATGCTTTTCCACTAACAATGAAGACAATTCAGGGCAAATATTCTTAGCTACCAACTAAATAGGGAAGAGGTATGTGGTACTATCTTAGTACCCTTCATTTATAAATTGTTTCTTTTTGAATGAATAGACATAAATGGACATTAGTGAACAGAGTGCCAAGGGTAAGGAGGAGGATGGTGTTACATTAGAGACACAAGTGAAAGACAAAGAAGTGAGAAACTGAATGATGTTCAGATAGTCACAAAAATAAAATGGTATAACAAATTTCATTATTCTGCAACCACCAAATACTTGGGGAAAACATATCTCTTTTCTGGTTTTATTTGCCTAAACAATCTCTTAGTATCTCATCACTTCAACATACAAAACTGCAGACTGGAAAACACAATACCAACATATTAGATTTTTAGAATTAATCTTGTTGGTATGATATTTTTAAAACCTCAAGGAAACTATTTTTAAGTATTAAGAATAGTTCATATGCATAATCTTCTGACTACTCAGGGTATTTTTACTAATCTTTAAGACTTAGAAAGGAAACATAACTATCTTCTGCTTTTTTTTTTAATTGGGAAAAAGCTAATTCAAAATTCACTTCCTTCATAGAATGAAGAATCAATTGAATCAAAATCTAATGAGGATTTTAATTCTATTTCCCTATTGGAAATCATATTTCAGTGAAATTTAGCTGATGAATTTTTAGAATAGCTAATGATATTAATGATTCTGATTTGTAATTGTATACTATGTTGGATATTTTATTTCACTCTTAATCATGACCTGATTCTGGAGAGCTGGTTTCAGTGACAATAGCCAGGAAGATTATGTCTAAATGAGCAAGAAAATTTAAAAGAACAGTTAACCTTATTCAGACAGCCAGTTTAGAAACTAGAAGGCATAAGTCATAAAGATAACCTAGCTAATCATAAATTCTAGAAGGACTTGATTTGATTTGTCTTTTATTATTTTTGTCCCCCTCCTCTTATAAATACTTATTTCTCTCTTAATGAAAACTTATAAATGATTAAATAAAAAGGAGTTGGAAAATTCCCATTTAATTATAATAACAAGACAATATAAAAGTAGCAAAAGTTATTTTTCCCCTGTATTCACTAGCATATTGAAGTCTTAGGCTGGTCTAAATATATTAAGTTAAGAAAGTAAAAGTTGTAACTAAAGATAATACACACAGAATAATTTTTACCTTTGGCAGACATTTGACTCTGGAATGGGAAAGAAAAGGAAAATATAGGCAATATCTGGAACATGGAGGCATAGGAGGACGCTGGGCTCACCTCGTCCTGCTGATCACTTAGATTCCACCCACATCTACCTAAATAACCCAGAAAAATTCCAGGAGACTAGCAGAACAGACTCTCCAGAGCCAAGCATAGACAAGAGGCCCACAAAGGAGGGTAGGAAGGGCAGAGAGGTGGTGCGTGCTACACAGACTGGTGGGAAGGAGCCAGGGCGGTGGATGGGCAGCCTGACAGGCAAAGCAGAGCCCCTTGCAAAAATGGAGGGGCCGGACTCTGTGAGTTCTGACAGCCAGTGGGACTTAACATCTGGAATTTAAAAAGTCACAGCTCTGCTCTCAGAGAGCGGGGAGGGCGAGAGGACAACGGGAGGAAGAGTTGTTGAGCCCTGGAAGACAGACCTCAGCTCGGAGGGGAAACAAAGGCACTGGCAAGAGCCATTTCCCTCTCCCATCCCCCAGCCGAAATTCCAAAGGGAACCAGTTCCCATCACCAAACTTGCTTGTACCACCCAAAAGCCCAACGCTGTGCTTCTGTGGATCTATCCCTCTGACAGGTCGGCCTCTGTCCTGGTGCTGCAGAGTCCCTCCCACAGGGGATCACCCATGGCAAAGCTAACTAAGCCTGCCCGTCCCGCCCCTGTGCACCTTGCAGATCCACCCTGGCTAATAAGCAAGATCCCATTGAAGCAGCACCACAAGCCTGGCAGCGTGCAAGTAGGAACCTCTATACTGTTTTCCAGAGTTGCTGCACCAGTTTGCATTCCCACTAGCAGTGCAGAAGAGATCCTCTTTCTCCACATCCTCACCAACATCTGTTGTTGCCTGAATGATTAATGTTACCCACTCTGACAGGTGTGAGGTGGTATCTCATTGTGGTTTTGATTTGTATTTCCCTGATGATGAGTGATGTTGAGCATTTTTTCATGTGTTGGTTGGCCAACTCGATGTCTTCTTTGGAGAAGCATCTATTCATGTCTTTAGCCCATGTCTTCACTGGATTATTGTTTTCTGGGTGTTGAGTTTGATAAGTTCTTTATAGATTTTGGATACTAATCCATTGTCTGATATGTGATTTGCAAATATATTCTCCCATTCCCTTGGAGGCCTTGTAGTTTTTCTGATTGTTTCCTTCACTGTGAGGAAGGTTTTTATTTTGATGAGGTCTCAGTAGTTCATTTTTGCTTTTGTTTCCCTTGCTTCTGAAGATGTGCTGCGTAAGAAGCTTCTACGGCCAAGATCAAAGAGGTTTTGTCTGCTTTTTCCTTGAGGATTTTGATGACTTCCTGTCTTACATTTAGGTCTTTCATCCATTTTGATTTTTTTAATGTGTATGGTGTAAGAAAGTGGTCCAGGTTCATTTTCTTGCATGTTGCTGTCCAGTTTTCCCAGACCATTTGTTGAAGAGACTGTCTTTATTCCATTGGATATTCTTTCCTTCTTTGTCAAAGATTAGCTGGCCATAAGTTTGTGGGTCTATTTCTGTGTTCTCTATTCTGTTCCATTGATCTGAGTGTCTGCTTTTGTGCCAGTACCATACTGTCTTGATGATTACAGCTTTGTAATACAGATTGAAGTCTGGGATTGTGATGCCTCCAGCTTTGGTTTTCATTTTCAAGATCGCTTTGGCTATTTGGGATCTTTATTCTTTCCATACAAATTTTGTGATTGTTTGTTCTAGCTCTGTGAAAAATGCTGGTGTTATTTTGATAGGTAAGTATTGCATTGAATATGTAGATTGCTTTGGGTAGTATTGACATATTGACATTTTAACAATATTTGTTCTTGTATTCCAGGAGAATGGAATATTTTTCCATTTTTTGTGTCTTAGATTTCCTTCATAAGCTTTCTATAGTTTTAAGTGTATAGATTTTTCACCTCTTTGGTTAGATTTATTCCCAGGTATTTTATGTTTTTTGTGTTCAATTGTAAATGGGATTGATTTCTTGATTTCTCTTTCTGTTGCTTCATTCTTGGTGTACAGGAATGCAACCAATTTCTGTGAGTTGATTTTATATCCTGCAACTTTGCTGAATTCATGGATCAGTTCTACAAGTTTTTTGGTGGAATTTTTTGGCTTCCCATATAGACTATAATGTCATCTTCAAAGAGTGAAAGTTTGACCTCCGCCTGGGCAATTTGGATGCCTTTAATTTTTTTGTATTGTCTGATATTTGAGGCTAAGACTTACCATACAATGTTGAATAGCAGTGGCAAAAGTGGACATCCTTGTCTTGTTCCTGACCTTACAGGGAAAGCTCTCAGTTTTTCCCCCTTAAGGATATTAGCAGCTGGTCTTACACATATGGCTTTATGATCTCGAGGTATGATCCTTCTATCCCTACTTTCCTGAGGGTTTTTATCATGAAAGGATGCTGTATTTTGTCACATGCTTTCTCTGCATCTATAGAGAGGATCATGTGGTTCTTGTCCTTTCTTTTATTGATGTGATCTATCACGTTGATTGTTTTAGGGATATGGAACTAGCCCTCCATCCCAGGTATAAATCCCAGTTGTTCATGGTGAATAATTTTTTTAAATATCTTTTTGGATCCAGTTGGCTAGTATCTTGTTGATGAATTTTGTGTCCATGTTCATCAGGGAAATTGGTCTATAGTTCTCTTTTTTAGTGGAGTCTTTGTCTGGTTTTGGAATCAAGGTAATGCTAGCTTCATAGGAAGAGTTTGGAAGTTTTCTTTACATTTCTATATTTTTGGAACAGCTTTAAGAGAATAGGTGTTAACTCTTCTTTAAATGTGTGTTAGAATTTTCCTGGAAAGCCATCTGGCCCGGGACTCTTGTTTTTTGGGATATTTTTTATTACTAATCGATTTCTTTACTGACTATGGGCCTGTTCAGATTTTTTATTTCTTCCTGTTTCAGTTTTGGTAGTGTATACGTTTCTGGGAATTTTTCCATTTCTTCCAGATTGCCCATTTTATTGGCATATAACTGCTCATAATATCCTCTTATTATTGTTTTTATTTCTGCCATGTGGGCTGTGATCTCTCCTCTTTCATTCTTGATTTTTTTTTATTTGGATCCTTTCCTTTTTCTTTTTGATCAAACTGGCTAGTGGTTTATCACTTTGTTAATTCTTTCAAAGAAACAACTTCTGGTTTCATTTATCTGTTCTACTGTTTTTTGGGTTTTTTTTGTTTTGTTTTGTTTTGTTTTGGTTTTGATAGCATTGATTTCTGCTCTAACCTTCATTATTTCCTGTCTTCTGATGGTTTGCAGTTTTATTTTCTTTTCCTTTTCCTCTCTTTAAGGTGTAAGGTAGGTTGTGTATCTGTGACCTTTCTTCCTTCTTTATAAATGGCCTAGATTGCTATACACTTCCCTCTTATGACTGCCTTTGCTGCATTCCAGAGGATTTGGTCTGTGGTGATATCATTTTCATTGGTTTGTATGTATTTTTTAATTTCCTTTTAACTTCTTGGTTAGCTCACTCCTTCTTTAGTAGAATGTTCTTTAGTCTCCAAGTATTTTTTACCTTTCCAATTTTTTTTCTTGTGGTTGATTTCGAGTTTCATGGCGTTGTGATCTGAAAATATACATGATACAATCTTGAACTTTTTGTACTTGTTGAGGGCTGACTTGTTTCCCAGTATGTTATCTGTTCTGGAGAATGTTCCATGTGCACTAAAGAAGAATGTGTATTCCGTTGCTTTAGCATGAAATGGTTTGAATATATCTATTAAGTCCGTCTGGTCCAGTGTGTCATTCAAAGCCATTGTTTCCTTTTTGATTTTCTGTTAAGCTGATCTGTCTATTGTTGTAAGTGGAGTGCTAATGTCCACTACTATTATGGTATTATTATCAATGAGTTTCTTCATGTTTGTGATTAATTCATTCATATATTTGGGTTCTTCCACATTTGGAGCATAAATGTTTACAATTGTTAGTTTTTTTTGGTGGATAGACCCTTAATTATGATATAATGCCCTTCTTCATCTCTTGTTACAGTCTTAAAGTCTAGATTGTCTGATTCAAGTATGGCTACTCTGGCTTTTTTTTTTTTTTTTGGTTAATGTTAACATGATGCATGGCTCTCCATCCCCTTACTTTCAATCTGAAGGTGTCTTTAGGTCTAAAGTGGGTGTCTCGTAAACAGCATATAGATGGATCTTATTTTCTTATCCATTCTGTTACCCGATGTCTTTTCATTGGAGCATTTAGCCCATTGACATTTAGAATGAGTACTGACAGATATGAATTTATTTCTATTATGTTTCTTATAGAGTTGGAGTTTCTGGTAGTGTTCTCTGGTCCTTTATATTCTTTGCTGCTTTTGGTATTTTCCCCCCATCTTTTCTCCCCTCAGAGTCCCCCTTAAAGTTTCTTGAAGGGCTGGTTTAGTGGTCATGAACTCTTTTAATTTTTGTTTGTCTAGGAAACGTTTTATCTCTCCTATTTTGAATGACAGCCTTGACGGGTAAAGAATTCTTGACTGCATGTTTTTCCAATTCAGCACATTAAATAAATCTTGCCACTCCTTTCTGGCCTGCCAAGTTTCTGTAGATAGGTCTGCTGCAAACCTGATCTGTTTTCCCTTGTAGGTTAAGGACTTTTTTCCATGCAGCTTCCATGATTCTTTCCTTGCCAAAGTATTTTGTGAATTTGACTATGATATGCCTTGTTGATGACGTTTTGTTGTTGTTGTTGTTTTAATCTAATGGGAGTCCTCTGTGCTTCCTGGATTTTGGTGAGTGTGTCTTTCCCCAGGTTAGGAAAGTTTTCTGCTCTGATTTGCTCACATAACACTTCTACCCATTTTTCTGTCTCTTCATCTTCTGGGACCTCTATGATTCTGATGTTGTTTCTTTTTAATGAGTCACTGATTTCTTTAATTCTTAAATAGTGCTGTTTTGCCTTAGCTTCCCTTTTTTTTCCTGCTTCATTGTTCTCCATAAATTTGTCTCTATATCGCTGATCCGCTGCTCTGTTTCATCCATCCTTGTCGCTGTGGCATTCATTCGAGATTGCAGCTCAGTTATAGCATTTTTTATTTCATCTGACTAGCTTGCATCACTGCAGAAAGGGATTCTAATCTATTTTCGACTCCAGCTAGTATTCTTAGTATCATGCTTCAAAGTTATGGTTCAGACATCTTGTTTGTATCTGTGTTGGTTAAGTTCCTGGCTGTTGTTTCTTCCTGCTCTTTCTTTTGGGGTGAATTCCTTCATTTCATCATTTTGAAGGGAGAAAAGGAATTAATAAGGTAAAAAAAAATAAAATAAAATAATTAATAACAACACACACACACACACACAAATCAAATAAAGGATGCTAGGTTCTTGGTGTGTTCTGGTCTGTTTGTTGAAAGGAGGCTGATAGGTTAGAGAAAAAAGGGAAAGATAAGAAAAAAAAAGAAAATGTTTGAAAATTTGAAAAAAAGTGAATACAATAAAATAGAATAAACTGAAATGATGGAAGTAAAGACATAGAATTTGAAAATTTTACAAAAAAGTAAAAATACAGTAGAAAAATTTAAAGAAAAATGTTTTTAATAGAAATGGAAAATAAAAATATTTTTTCTCTTTCTGTATTCAAGAATAAGAAAAGAAAAGAAAAAAATTCAATAGATGGACCAGCAAACAGACTGAAGTATGATTGAAATTATATAGGTTTTTCCTAGAAGTTTAACTATGAAGCACTTTATATTCCATAAACTAAGCAGGTGGAGAGACTTGTGTTGTTCCTGAAGAGTGAGGTTGGCCCAGTTGAGCGGGGTTTAGTGTAACAGCTCTGTTCTTCACTAGATGGCGCTGCTTAGTTTACTGGGGTAGATTTTTGTTGCACTTGTTGGTGTGTATGCGCGTGTCTGGGAGGGGTGAAAATGGTGTCACCCAGCTACCCAGTCTCTAGTATCAGAACTCTGCTCTCCCCGACCAGCAGTTGTGCACCCATTCTTTGTCTCCAGTCCATCCATGCCCCACTTTTACACAGTCCATGACCAAGCCATCAGGCTCCCTGGTGGCACCTCCCTTCTGAGTTTTATCTCACTTTTGAGGGACTGTAGCTTTGATCTGTACTGATCCTCTGGGGGAGGGTCTCACCAAGCAAAGGCCAGGTGCCCGCCATACCCAGGAATGTTCACGGAACTGTGCTGCTGCTGATGCCCAGAGACTGAGTCTGGGTGCCAGCCTGTACCAGGAAAAGTTTGTGTGATCTTGTAGCAGCAGCTTTTCAGGGTTTATAAACGTCATAACACACATCTGGAACCAGGCTTCTCCCTTAACGTCCCTGTTCCAGCACCAGTGAATATGGTTGTTCTCTAGGGTCTGCTGGGACCTTTGTCTGTGTACTGGCCACACAGCCTCTACCAAATGTCCTCCCAGAAGGGGAACTCCCTCTCCATGTGGTACAAGGACACTGAGGACCTCTTTCTCTGCTCCTCGGGATTCACCCTTCCCACCAGAGCTCCTCCAGGTACTGAGCTGTGGTGTTTCATACTCTGTGCTCCCCCTATTTATAGTCTTCATGGAATTTAAACCTCTCCTTTCTCCTTTCTCCCTTTTTTGTTCAGCCCCTTGAATACACTTTTTTTCTCTCCAGTTGCTTCTGGCTGGGGGGATGCTTTCCATACTCTCCCCCCATCTCTGTCCTCTCTCCACAAGCAGAAACATCTCTGTGCCCTCGGTGGCTGTCTCCCCAAGTTCACCTCTCCACACCATGTACCTGCTGAGTTCTGTGGTTCAGGGTATGCAGATTGTTGTGTTAACCCTGAAATAAGCTTTCTAGGTGTGCAAGATAGTTTAGTGTTGATCTGGCTGTATATCAGGGACGAGGGATGCAAAAACAACTTCCATACTCCTCCACCATCTTGGCCTGAAAACAATATTTTAAAAAATATATTTTCTTGTTAGGGCTCCTGGGTGGCTCAGTTGGTTGAGCATCCGACTTCGGCTCAGGTCAGGATCTCATGGTTTGTGGGTTCAAGGCCTGTGTCGGGCTCTGTGCTGATAGCTCAGAGCCTGGAGTCTGCTTTGGATCCTGTGCCTTCCTCTCGCTCTCTACCTCTCCCCTATTCACATTCTGTCAATCTCTCTCTCTCAAAAAAATAAATAAACATTAAAAAAATTTAAAAATATATTTTCTTGTTATTTTCTATTTGGTTCTACAGAACAAGCAAATTGTAATCACTGGATATGGTGGGGAATGAGGGAAGAATAACCAACATTGTTCTAATGATAAAAATTAGAATTTGTAGTAGTTGTCATTTATTATATGATCTGTTCCTTTCAAGTTCTTTTAAATTTTTATTGGTCTTTTTATTTTGATACGAACATTTATAACACTTGCTGTTGTAACTATTTTTAAGGAAGTGTTAAGTCTCTATTTAGACACCTTTATATATATATATATATATGTATATATATATATATATATACATATATATATATATATAATTTTAGGAATTTAGCTAGACCTTCATCTCTCTTTCTCTATCTCTTTCAGGTTTCTAGCTGAAAGCAAAAGTCTAATAGAAGGCTCATACTAAAATTAGATTATATTTGTCCTGAGGGAACAAATGTAGGGAAGAAAGCTGTAATTCTAAAAATAAATATTTAACCCTATATTTCCTTTTCAGTCACACTGTGTCCGAAACACTTATGACACACTGAAAATCTTGTGACAAATTTGCTTTATTTCTTTTAGTTTATACTTAATTTGAATAGATCATAAATAAAAGAAAAAGTTCTCATGGCACCTGGGTGGCTCAGATGTTTAAGCATCCAACACTTGATTTCAGCTCAGGTCATGCTTTCACAGTTCCTGAGTTAGAACCCTGCATCATCAGGCTCTGCACTGGCAGTGTGGGGTCTGCTTGGGCTTCTCTCTCTCTCTCTCTCTCTCTCTCTCTCTCTCTCTCCCCCTCTTTCTTTGCTCCTACCCTGCTCTCATTCTCTCTCTCTCTCTCTCTCTCTTTCAAAATAAATAAACTTTAAAAGTAAATAAATACAAAAAAGCAAGTTCTTCACATTTTCTTCTTATTTATACCACATAGACTATTAATATCCCCGTTTCCCCCAAATAGCCAAAATTCTATGACTATTCTAATTTTCTTGGAGTATAAAATTATATTCTGTCAGATCATTTACTTCTACTGCAGTCATAAGGTTTGCATTGATCACATTTCAGATAAAACACTAAAAAGAATATGCATGAGACTTAAAATTTATTTTCTTACATTGCTCTGCTTTCCTGTCTCTTATTTTGATCAATAGTCTATGAAATTATAAAGCTCTGAAATGGGCACTGGACATATAGTTTTTATTGAATCTTCAAAATATGCATAAACACACACATGCACTGCAACCATTGTGCATTCTTTACTACATTTGAAATCTGTTGTTCTATATCATAACTCTGTTACTTGTGGGAAAGAACTACCACCTCCTGTAAGACAGAAAAGAAAATCCACTTCTAATAATTGTAATGAATTATAAATGATTCCTTAAAATGTTTTGTAAAATATTTAACACTGTATTTCAAAAATCGCCTTGCATATATATATACATACATATATATATGTATGTATATATATATACTTGGAGGGGAGGACTACTGAACTTAACCTATAAGACATCTGCTTAATAGTAAATCTTACCTATACCAGATCAATAACGCTTAATGTTAATTTTTGTGCCTGGGCAATTTAATTGCAAGTTTTTATACAACCACACAAAACACTTACTGAAATGGGTGTGTTTTAATAATGAAGATTAATCTGAGCATTAAGAAGTCTAAAGAACGACAGTGAGAGAAGAAAATAATATTTGATAGAAAATGAAGTAATGTGTCAGACTCCATTTGGCTGAGTATTCAAATTGTATTTAAGTAGGCTGACTAGTTTGAATTATCTAGGTCTGAGTGGGAGGTAATGAGTCAGACTAAATCATTTTCACTATCTTTATCACAATCTGGCAGGTGTTCTGAATCTGTCCTTTAATTTACTTTTTGAATATATTTATGCCAAGATCATATTGAATTATAATGTTTTTCACAATTGATTAGGGAAAATGCCTTCAAAAGATTTGTCTTAAAAATGTAAAATGATGAGGTGATATTTTCCATAAGGAAAATCCAAGCAAATGAAAAGTTATGATGAATGCTTTCAACAGATATTGGTTTTCAAAAACTACTTTTGAACTTCAACTGGCATTTAAATTGAAATTTCACAAATATCAAATCAGACACTACCAAAGGTACTTTCAAAGTTTTTTTTTTAAAAACATTGTCAGCAATGGATTTAGACAAATGTTGTTCTTCTTTTCTCCATAGTTCCACAGAGAATTTAAAAATTAATATACTTGTGCTTTGAGATTATATTACAAGAAAAAAACTCAGTGGGTACAGGAATTATCTGGAGGGAGGTTGACTGCCATTCTGATTGCTACAGTGTTTCTGACAATGTTTGTATTGTTCCATCTGTACACTTTTCTTTCTACAAATGTTACCACCCTCCAGCCTGTGAGAGGCAGCTGGTCTGTGGGACTTTTGGCAAAAACACTTAGCTAGCCATGCTGTATCAAGAATACAAATGTTTGTACAACCACAAAGATTAAAGAAAGAGTTTCATTCTGGAAACATTTGTCAGAAAAGCAAATATAGATATTAAGGCAAAACAAAATCAAATATTGATTATACTCTCTTTTTTATAATATAGGAATGGTGAAAAAGTCAATGGATATGGGAAACACATTACAAGAAAAGTTATGAGAAAACAGGTATCAATCCTTGTTTTGATACTTTCATTCTCTTTGACCTTGAGCAAGCCACTTACTCTCTTTGCAAATACATTTGAAAAACATTTACTGTATGAATTTGCAGTGTAACAATTTGCAATAAAATGCTTTTATAAATTGTAAGTGCAAGACAAACCTACTTGTTGCTGTTTATGGCTATAATCATAACTATGTGAGGCTGGGCCTGTTAACCCTTTTTTCACACTATGAGATACTTTGAAGTATAGTGTATCCTGAATTACCAAGGATTTTGTAATAGTGAATGTCAATGCTGAAATTCTTCTCCAGCTCAAAAATCTTTAACTGGCTGATGGAGTGGATCAGAAATTCCTTTACTTAGCATTTGAGATCATTTATTGTCTGCTATAGACATGTACTTTTGTATCTAACTTCCATTATTTGCCATTTACTTGCTACTTTCAAACCATATTGTTTTTGTTCTCCGTATATGGATTGCTACTTTGATGTCTGACTTCAACTAAAACTCCCTACCCAAGTAACTCTTCTATGTCATTGTCATCCTATATGTCATTGTCTAAATTTCCACAAAGCTTCCCATAGTCCTCTAATCATAACTAATCTTTTTCTCTGTAACATATTTTATGTTTGTTAATGCTCTTCAGTGAAGTTGATTTTTTTTTTAAATACAAGTTAGCAAATATATGCTATGTATCTAATATGGAAGGTACATTCCAGGTACTTGTGAAAAATAAATGAATAATCAGTTGATGCTTGCTCAGAAAGTAGATAATTAAATGGTAAATAGGGGTGCCTAGTTGGCTAAGTACATTAAGCGTCTGACGTTTGTGTTCAGCTCAGGTCATGATCTCATGGTTTGTGGGATTGAGCCCAAGTCAGGCTCGGTGCTGAGTGTGAGGCTAGCATGGGATTCTCTCTCTCCTTATCTGCTCCACTCTCTCTCAAAATAAATAAACTTAAGAAAATAAATGGCAAATACAATCTCGTGGTTCATAAATTATTATATAGCTCATATTTAGATAGAGATGCATATTCAAAATCTATTTTTGGACCAGATGAGTGTTTCCCAAGGTACGGATTTAGGAATACCTCATCAGAACCACAAGCAGGACTTAGTGAAATTCAGACTATGAGTCTCCATCTCATACCTCTTAGGTCAGAATTTGAGATGGAAGGAGCAGGCACCTCTGTATGCCATACATTTCTGAGAGATTATTTGGCCTACAAATATTGCATAACCTCTATTGTACTACAGATATGAACACTTAAAAGTGACATAGTGACGTAACAAGTAAATCTTCAGCAAATTAAATGTTTTGAGGCTAGATTTGTGGAAGTTCTCATTATGACATGCTGATGCCATGTATTAATAACTTTTCTGTTCACATCTTACTATCCTAGGTGGATGAATTATGATAGATTTTGAAGAAAGTAAAATAGTGTATGTTCTTCAATGACTTGTATTGATTTAATTTAGTGGATAAGAAATGTTTAAAAGTGAGAGCACCACTTTCTGAGAGTAAAGAGGGTACTGAAAATCTATGTGTGTATGTATGCTCATAGACACACACACACACACACACACGCACACACACACTCATGCACATATAGGCATGTAGTTTTTCTTCAAGTCATTGTTTTAATAAATAAGAATCAAGTTATAGTTATAAGTAAGCATTTCATGTTTCCAATTTGAATTGAAATTTGTTTAAATGTCTCATTACTTGTGGATAGAAATAAATTTGAGCTGGTATACTGACTTTGAATCCCATAATCTTACTAAATGTCATTATTGGTGCTAAAGCTACTTTTTTATAGACTCTTTGGGGTTTTATCATGTCTGCAAATAGCAATAACTATTTCTTCTGTTCCTATATGGATGCTTAATGTTTTTTTTTTTAATTTTCATTTTTTGTTTTTTTTGTGTGTGTCTTATTGATTTGTCAAGTCCCTTCCCCAATTATACAGATGGAAAAAATGAGGAAAAAGAAGTTAGGTAAATTGCTAAAGAGTACACAGTAAAAAGTGAAGAACTGGGAATTTGAACTTGGATTTATCTGTCACCAAAATCTTGATATTTGATCACATGAGAATTAACATAAAACCAATTATGTTTTCTACAGCATTCCCAAGTTATAAATCCATAGAGATATTATTGGAAATATATTTTATTAATGAAATGTTGGTCTTGCTTATTTCATACACATCTAAACAAAGTTTTGAGTGATTCAGGTTAAAATATTAAATCCTTCAGATTTCATCACTTTTGATCAATTTAGTTTAAGACTATAAATGAAGTCATAAATTTAATCAAAGTGAAGTCATAAATTTAATCAAAATAAGCATAATAAAGGAAAAGAAAGACATATGACAATCTCCATAAATTAATGATAAATATAAAAACTCAACTAGTTTTTGCTTAGGAGAGGTATACAAATATGTATGGAGAGTTTTTTTAAGAAACACTTTACAACTGCTTCTATTACTGCATGTCTGGTTAGAATCCATTCAAATACATATGTAATTAGTTGGTTTGTCTACTACATCTACTCATTCATAATTACCAAGCTCTTCCCTCATTACATTTTATTACCAAACATTTAACTCTATGTGGAAGTAAAGGGAAACCATTTGGTCATAAACAGCAAAATGCAGAAGTCTGAATTGAAGGCAAAGTCAGTAATAGAAAAAGTCATGTTGTGTGAACAGCCTAGAAATTTCAATATGTACAATATATTCACCCTAACATCTGTGCTGAATATTTTCTACCTAAAAATTTCTTTGAGAAATGTTTAATTTGAATATTTACTATATTTAAACTACTGTATTTACTATATTTAAACTATTGTACCTTAAAGAAGGTAAAACATTACTGTGTAGGTCATTTTTTTTCATTTCTAGTTTGATTTATGAAAAATTATATTACCATCATAATGTAAAAGTATATATTTAATATTTTATAATACCAATGAAATAATTTAAAATTAACATTATTTGTGTTTCCCATGATGATAGGAACCTCATGCACAACCTGTTATAACAAATTATAAGATACATGCAGGTATTTAATTTGAATTGCATATTTTGTATCAAAAAGAAAGTATTTTGTGTGCATCAGTTTCTTTCAAATGAGCTCTACTAAAAATAATCTTGAGATGCTAAAGTTTTATAAAAAAATACTGTTTTGTTTAAGTCTTATATATATTTTTACATGCATACAAAAGCCCTCAAAGTGACCTAGTTTTCATTATACTATTTCCAACCACCAGAGCATTGAGCAGTTTTTAGGAGGAAGCTCTTTTTTCCTTGATGGCTTATCTACAGTAGATATCTGGTCAAGAGCCTGAAGAAAAATCAAATTACATTGAATTAATTATTTTAGTAACACTGGCAAGTGTGTGGTAAACCTCTAATTGGTAGGCTGCTTATATTTGTTCTTGTTATGATAGGATGACTTTAAAAGCTGTCTCTGTGGGGTGCCTGGGTGGCTCAGTTGGTTAAGCCTCTGACTTCAACTCAGGTTATGATCTCAGGGTCTATGAGTTCCAGCCCTATGTTGGTCTCTGTGCTGACAGTTCAGAGCCTGGAACCTACTTTGGATTCTGTGTCTCCCTCTCTCTCTGCCCCTCCCCCACTCGCATTATGTCTCTCTCTGACTCTGAAAAATAAATAAATGCTAAAAAAAATTAAAAAATAAAAGCAGTCTCTGGTGATTTGATTTCCAAATTTTATTCTTGTTATAAGACGTTTAGGACAAAATAAAAGCTATAATGAATTTCAGTACATGATACAAGAGGCATTTGCTCACATTTTCATTATATGACATTGCATTGCATGAATTATATACAACCACATATTCTAAATAAAACACAGAAAAGGTAGATTTTAGAAGGATCTATAAAATAGCTAGGCTTATGCTAAAAGTAAGTGGGGACTTGTGTGCTTAGGTTTTCAACACTGTTTCCTCTAATATTTAATTATTTGTTAGCAGTAATTGTGTATGGGCTGTGATGAGCTGTTGATAACTGAAAAGAAAAATAATCAAAAGCAGAAAAAATAAGGGAACAATAGAAGAAAAATAAATTGAACAGAAACCAATTTGAAAAAAATCTTCTTTCTAAATAAGATTGCTCTTTAGATATTTTTTTCACCTGTCAAACAATCTGTGTCATTTGGAACTTGTCACTATTTCCATATAGCAACCAATGTGATCTTGGATCCTGTCACTGTCTGGCTTAAATCTGTCCACTGGCTGCTTACTACAATGAAAATAAGGATCAGTTATGGATTACTTACTTTTCCTAAATTTCCAAGCTCATGTCAGCTCTGACTTTGTTCTCCCCCTTGTGCTCTTTACTGGACTACTTTAAAATACTAAGCTTTTTCCTACTTTATTGGTGAGGATAATTCTTCTTTCCAACTGATCTTTACACAGTTCCTTGCAATTCAGATCTCAATTTATATGCTACTTTTTTGGGGAAACTTCACCCACAATTGGTAGTCGGCATTTTGGTTGCTGTTACAATAGCAATTCCCTTTTCTGCTTAATATCAAGTACCCACCTGCACTTTATAAGAATTTGACTCCACTCCATGTTAAAGTGATGATGTTTTTCTATGTTCATCACAATTATACCAAATTCTCACCACAATCATTATTCTAAAGATAGGGTCATGACCCATTTTGGATCCATATGAAACAGGTAAATGTATACTAGGATTTTAATTTTAAAAACATTTTTAATATTTTCATAAAACTTTAATAATTCTCTTTTTTTCCCCACTGTCTCTCAACTTAAAGTTAGGAAAACATATAGCTTGGGAAGTGTTAGACCAACAACAATAGAAACTCTACTTCAAGATGAAGGAGGTACTAAACCTGGGCCCTTGTAGCTACCAGTAAGCTGCTGATTCTATGTAGGCCTGAAGTCTGCCCTGGATTATTGTCATCATTTTTGCTTATATTTTTATTTGTTTCTTGCAGTTGAATGCACGCTTACTGGCGTGCATGTAAACTAATGTAAATATATTTTAATCACATTCTATCCAGTTATCCTGTCTTATTATCTACCTTTTATTTATGAATATCAGAAAATGTATTTAATTTGTTTAAATATTTATTTTTAAATCCTTAGTACCAAGAATCATGGTTTACTCATAGTAAATGGATAAATCAGTAAAGAAATTGGCTGGAATCAGTAAACTAAATCTCAGAGTCAATTTTATTCTATTAGATTCATTAAGCTAAAACCCCTCATTACTGACAGAAGCCTAGATATCCCATTGAAATCACAGATAACATTAAGTCCCAAAGTTCCAAACGTTACAATGTATTTAAAAGTCTTAACCTAACACATATAAAATTGACTCTGTTCATTTTAGTTTATATAAATTTAGTTTGTGCTCAATTCTGTTAAGCAAGATTTTGCCAATGCCTGACACTTTCAGCTCTGACATCTATGTTACTAGTCTTGAAATCTTTCCTGAGTTACCTTAACCAATAACTACCCTTACATGAATGCACCAGAATTATCTCAAACTCAGTATGTATGCTTAAATGAAAACATTTTTATTTCCTATTTTTCTTCCTAATTTTTATTCATTGGGATTTGAGATGTGAAGGCTTCATCCAAAATAACTATCTTGGACTATTAGGGGAAAATGACCTTCTTGGTTTTGAGGAGTACTGTAAAATGTGCTTCAGCTGGGATTTGTCTGTTTTTCTCATACTTACACTAAGTTTATGTATTCTGGGAAGAAAGATTATAGAGAGGAAGCCATTTTCATCACATCACATCATGAGTACATATTGTTAACATGACTTATCACTGTTGGTGTGAATCCTGATAATTTTGCTGAGGTAGTGTTTGTAGAGTTTCCCGACTGTAAAATTATTCTAGCTTCCCCTTTTTATACTGTATTCTTTGGAAGGATATCATTATGTGCAACCTCCGGGGTGACATTTTCTTAAGTCTTCTCAGCTGACTGAGAAAGGAAATATCTGGGTGTCTGTTAACTTCTGAATATGCACATATCCATAAATATTTCATATGTAATCACATGTAACTATATTAAGCTAAACATTAAGTACATACTGATGTTCTCAACTCTAATCCATTACCACATGAGTCATTCTAGCTTTGTCCCCTTGCTTATCTATAAACTACTACTTCAACAGTGAGAAATCCAACTCCCATCATCCACTTGGAATTGTTCAATACCAGTTATTTGTGAATGTTGGTGCCAGAAATATTGACTCTTAATCTCTTGGAAAATAACATTATCAAGTACTATACAATGTTATGTACAGCTGCCTTTGCCCCTAGTCTTAGAGAATGTATTCATTTCCAGAGTTATTTAGGGCAGCGTCATTTTTACCTATACCCTTCAGTGAGGTTATTTCATACATTTGCAATATAGTTAGATTGTTTTGTCACATTTATCATTCTATCATAAGATCCTTTAACTTCCTTTTTTTTATTTTTACTTTTTATATGTTAAGATTTAGTCAGGTTTTTTCTAAGATTTTTTTTTTAACTTTTAATTTTAGAGAGGGAGAGAGTGGGGGAGGGGCAGAGGGCTAGAGAGAGAATCCCAAGCATGCTCCATGATCAGCATGGAGCCCAATTCAGGGCTTGGGAGCATGACCTGAATTCAAGAGTCAGACGCTCAACCAACTGAGCCACCCAGGCGCCCATGGTTTAGTCTTTAAGTTATGAAGTTCTATAGCTTTTAGTAAATACATGCATTTTTACATTGCTTTTTCTCCTTCCCCTAAGTGGTTTTTTTTTTTTTTTACTTCAATGTTTGGTCATTTATTATTAAATATTTTCTTTATTCCTAACTCAACAAACTATGTTTCTTGTTAACAGTAACCAAGTTTTTCACCATATAGTCATAACTCTGGACAGAATATTCTCAGTGCTGATTTAAAATACGTTATTATTTTCCTTGAGAAGATCTTCAGTCCACTTAGTCTGCTTTACTGTCTCCAGAAGTGAATAATTCTTCATATTTGAGGCAAAGTAAAAATTCCCAATGCACATTTTTCTAGTTATATAGTAAATTAAGTGAGATATTTCTTCAACTGATAGATGTTAGTGGTAAGAATATTACAAAATATCTGGAAAATAAACCCAGATTGTTTCTAACTAATCTCTGTGTGGGTATAGCTCACTTTAAATAATACATGTATTTGTATAAAGGTAACCTGTGAATAATTTTGAGATGAAACACCCTTGAAATATATTTATGAAATTGTCACTTAAAGCATGTCACTGAATATCATTATGACTGTATGACTATCTTTTACATCAATACAAAGTTTCATATATTGGATTTACTCAGGAAAAGTATAATTGCACAATTCGAAAAGTTATAGTTAAGCTAAGACGTAAAATGTGCATTAAAATTAATTTTAAAATTATACCTAATAAGTGTAACATTAAAAAAATAACAGGCTTACAAAAGTATATTCTCAGGGATATGTTTATAAGACTAATCAAGTGTTATTGTCTACTTATTGATTTACTTCTGAATATTTTTGGAAAGTAATTTTAATTTAACATAAGCTAATGAATCCCAAAATAAAATAATATCTGCAAGACTGGTATTTGTAAAATTAGACCTCCATGAGAAATGCCAATACCTAAGAGATCAACATTATTAATTAAATAATTAAATATGTACTGAACAATTACTAATATGTTAGACACATATTCAGATACTAGTAACTGTATAAGGCTCACCCCCTCTCATCTATTCTCCTCCACCTTCCAAACACACTCTACTCCTGGATATCATTAGGTTTGATCACCCAAAGAAGATATAAAACTCAGCTGAAATATGTAGCTAGAATGTCTAAAGGAGAACAAAAAAGAATTAAATGTTTGAAATTTTCTTCTACTGAAGTTTTTGGTAGAAAACAACACAGAGACATTCTCTACTGACAATAGTGTGATAAGAAGCAACACAAGGTTATTTATTTCCTGTTTGAGAAGTGTGTCTGATAGTCTCCTTTCTTTCATTTTCAACAGAAAAAAGAGAGTGGAAAGAATCTAGTCATGCTGGTTGAGAGAAATAAGCTATCTAAACACCTTCTATTTTGTTCTTTTCTTCTTTTTCCAGTTATAACAGTAAGATAAATTCAAGATCTTCGAGATACACTATAGTAATATCAGCTGTATAATGCATAAGTATTTGTGTGCAATATAGTAATGGAGATTCAAATTCAGAGCTAGAATTGAGAATGCACCAAGTTTGTTGGTTAGAATTATTTGACAATTCAAAAATTGAGATCCCAGCCTCATCTCATGTTTTTTTGTTTTTTGTTTTTTTACTATTTTTTAAGTTTATTTATTTATTTTTAGAGAGAACATGAGCAGGGGAAGGGCAAAGAGAGAGAGAGAGAGAGGAAGAGAGAGAGAGAGAGAGAGAGAGAGAGAGAGAGAGAGAGAGAATCCAAAGCAGGCTCCTTGCTGTCAGTACAGATCCTGATGTGGGTCTCAATCCCATGAATTGTGAGATCATGACCTGAGACGAAATGAAGACTCAGACACTCAACTGACTGAGCCACCCAGACACCCCATTCATGTTTTCTTTTTTAAATTATGAAAAGTTTTAATATTATAGAAAATTACTGTGTATAATAAAACTAACATTTTTGTAGCAGTTATTCAGGTTTATCTGTTCTAAATCTTACACACTTTCTTCAGAACATTTTCAGGAAATAAAATGTTACTGAAATTATTGAAAAGTATACACCCAACTTTGCTTCCAGAAAGTAGTTATTGCCTAATTTTTTATTATACCTATACAAAAGTATATATTTCATCACATGTCTATGTATTCTAAATAAAAATATATGTAAGATTATTTTGCATAAGTAAAGCTTTATATTTTCATTTTTATGACTATTCTTTGTAATTCTTTAACATGATGAACTTTTTTGTTAAATATGAAACAGAATTAATGCTTCACAGACGCCTTTCAGCATATTTTTCTTAAGTATTTAATTTACTCCTTTTCAGCACTGCACCTAGGTATTTAATTTATTTCTATTCATAATATTTTGATGCTATTTTAAATGATATACTGTGTACTGAGTTATTTTATAAATATTGTGAATGACATACAGAATTACAATTGAGTTTTTAAAACTACTTGTACTCATTGAACTTGTCAGAGGTATTTATTAATTCTAATAGCTCTCCTATATATTCTTTTTAGACATTTAACATATAAAACAATATCATCTTTGACTAGCTAGATTTTATTTATCTTTTTAAATCTTTAGATAAATCAATGTAGGTGTATAGGAATACATGTGTCTCATTTAAGTTATATTGCCTACTTCAAAGTCATAATGAAGGTTGGACTCCGATCTCAAGTGCATTGTTAATAGAAACTGTGATAGCTGACATGATTTCCTCATTCTGATCTCAGGGAGATAGATTTGGTGTTTCACCATTAAGTGTTAAGGTCTCATAGGAGAAAGCTTCATATTAAAGAAGTTTTTTTCTATTGTTCACTCACTAAGAATTTTTGTTAAGAGTAGATGCCACACTTGGTCAAATCCTAGGGCTTTTTCTCTTTTTACAATCAATTATTGATTTTTTTACATGTTAGTCCAAATACATTCCTTTTTTGCCTCTTTTTAAATTTTTGTAGACAATTTCAAAACCATCTCCACATTCCCCAGTGTTAATGAATTATCATGAAAAACATCTTTTGTAACTTCTCTCAGAGCCAAACCCAAGATAGGACATATTCTTTGTAGCCCATCCCTGGGGACTATTCCCCATCTATTTCAAAGTATTTTAGGAAAGCATGTCCTATCTTGTTTTTATGCAGATTTTTTTTTTCTCTCACAAAGAGCTTTCTCTTGTGAATATACCACAAAGAAGCAAAAGACAGATAATTTCTTAGCAACTTCCAGGCATTGGAACTTCTTAGTTGCCCCTAAAACATCTGAAAACTTTATTATCATTTCCAGACTCCTTACTCCCACTCTTTTCTTAATCTCAAAGAATTTTGCTTATTTTCTTAAAGGTCATCTATTCTTTCCAAAAAAAATGTATTTTCTTATTATTTAATCTAAAACATTTAGTTTCGTTTTGGAGAGATTTCAGTATCACCACTTTGTCATTCCTTAAATAAGAAAACATGTTTCCTCAACCCTTTCTGTTTCTATGTACTAATTTTCTCCAATTTTTTTTTATTTTCCCTCTTCATGTTTATTTCTTTATCCATCTTTATTATATTAATGCCATTTCTCAAATGTCTGGTGATACTGGGATGAATGCTTTTGTGAATACATCAGGCTTATCTTGCACTGTAACTGTGATGTGGCTGAACCATTTCCTTGAAGGAATCACAACTGTCAATATTTGTAGGCTTTTCTTCTTGAGCTCATTAGCTTGTATCTAGTGGGACACTGCAATATTCTTCTGGGAATTAACAATTAGCTTGATCATTTTATTTTTCCTCCACAATGGAAACGGAACATGACCATTTTTTCTTCCCTTGAGATTCATTGTCATTAAGCAAGGGATTAAAAATCATCTTTTTTTTTTTTTTTTTTTTTGTCTTCAAGTCCTACATATAACTTTTCAACCCAGAGTAAAAAGATCAATGTTTTCTGGATGACCTTAAAATGGTGTGCATTTCCCAAATGAGGAAGATTTGTTTCTGAAAGTATTTATATACACAGATTGACATACTGAAGCTGCTGAATACAAATGACTCAAATTTTTCACTCACTGCTGAAGCAGGAAGGGTAGATATACATGTGGTTATATGGCTACTACTTTGTTTTTATCCTTCATTAAACATTTTCCCTATTATCAAGATAGTATTCTACCTGGAGGGGGAAATATAAAATTTGAAAAATCGGTTCTATAAGCAACATATACACAGACCAAAAACATGTGGGCAGTATATTTTAGTGGTTATTTCCAAGTATTTTTTGTGAATTTGGAATTTGACTTTATGAGTACATTGTCTTATTGCTTGATGTAAAATTAGATACGTAGAACTTTGGCGAACACAGCAATCTTTGCTAATGTTTTGTTTTTGCTTTTCTGGAGCAAAGAGGGCTGTTAGTGAGTATTAGTTCTACTTCAGTAAACGACATTCCAGAGAAAAGGACTCCATTAATCCTCAGTACTTCCTAATATAAACCCTGTCTCTGTCAGTTCATTATGCGATAATTATTCTTTTTTTCCTACGTAAATTATTCTTTCTTTTCATAGAATTCTGTTCACCAGAATTTCTCTTCACTTGTTTGTTTGTTTGTTTGTTTAGTGTTAAGGAATTATTTTTTGAGATCTGATATAGGTTCACAGCAATATTGAGGGGAAGGTAGAGAGATTTCCCACATTGACATGTTCTCTCTTAGTCACTGTGGTTGGAAAGGTTGAACTTCTGGATGCTTGCAGGTCTCTGGGCTAATGACCATATCCTGTTCTTTTTAAAACTGATTTTAAAATTGAATATTTAGGATGAATTCCTAATTACCCCCTTTAGGGGAGATCAAGTACTGTTCTGAAATTTCTTCTTAAATTTCTTCCACACTTGTAACACTTATTTTCCCTGTATCTCATGTCTTTAACTTATGTTTTAAGAATCACAGGGACACAAAACAACATTAAATTCCATCATGCCCTATGATTTTCATTTTTTATAACACAAATGTCTTCATACAGAATTTTGCCTATATTGGTGGTCAGTGCATGTAGGCTGAATAAATTCAGTAGTAAAAACTTTTTGATAAAAACAATGCAAGAAATTTCAAATATAAAAATATTCTGATAGTCCTGGTAGGCAGCTCACATCATTTGATTATAGTTCTGCACATGATCTGTGAGCTAAAGGGAGAAAGGACACAGGACAAAACCACATCCTTTGGTTGACCTCATCATTTCCAGAAAATTACACAGCCTTCAGATAGATGTACCCATGTGTTTGCACCTTTCATGTGCCTCCAATCCCTCATATTCAACTTCTCCGGAGAACAAACACCTTGTTTCTTCCAGGATGAGAAGAAGTAGTCATGCAGGTACAGAGGGTATGGAAGAATCTGTCTGAATTCTGATACTTTGTTTATGAGCTTACAAATACACTTCCCCATTTTTATCATTCCTATTTTCAGAAGTTCTACCTTTCTTAAATTGCTGAAGCCATTTGAAGTCTACGGTGTGAATCCATCAGCTCTTAGGATCCGCTCTCTGCATACACAAGTTTTATCTGTTCCTGAGATGTTCAATCTGTTATTACCCATTTCCCACCTGAAATACTTTGAAGGTGGTCTCTCCTTCGTTTTTTGTCCCCGTCAACTTGGGAGTTAAGTATATATATGCAAATACATATATATATGCATATATATAATATATTATACCCTTTATTTATATATTATGTATTTTCTCTACCCTTTAGCATTTTTAGTGTTACCCCACCTCCAGAGAGAGGAAAAGCTGATTATATTTGTTTTAATTTTTTGTGTTTAAGTAGAAAAGTAACATTCCCCCCCCCCCCCACCAAGTCCCATGGGATGCTTGTTTTCAGTTTTGTACCAGCCTGAGCTTCAGTCATAAAATTCATGCAACTTCCTGACTACACGTTAACTGCTCTCATATATTTTTATTTTACCTACTCTATTTTATCTTTAAGTTTTTCTTTTTCAAATGAATATAATTAATCATGGATATAATTTTTATCATAAGTATATTTTAAGACCTACCTCTTTTCTTCAGATCAAACAACATTATGGCACAGAATTTTCACGAGGATCTTAAATATTTCTAGAACTATACTGGTATTAATCTTAAAAAAATGAACTGAAAAGACCATAATCTCTACACTATAATATTATCCTATATATTAAATGTACATTTATTAAAAAATCTAATATTTTTTCAAACACATAATTTTCTAGAGATATATGTCTGTGTGCATCTAAATACGGCAACAGGAAATTGTGAAGAAGTAGTGATTATTTATTAATATACTTAGAGAAGTAGACTGGTGAAGGGAGAAAAGAAAGGAGGATGAGGAATATCAATTCTAACTTAAAAAACAATAATAAAACAAAATTATCTGTGTGTGTATTTGTAGAAATGTGAGTGGTCAATAACTTGTTAATAGTAGTTATATCTGAGTGGTGAGATTTCATGTCATATTTGCTTTTTTCCTTATACTTTTTTATTGCTTATAATTTTCTAAAAATTGGATTATTACATATTGTAACTAAAAGAGGTTAATTCTACAGAAACAAAAGCAGGTCAATGACCATGTTCTTTCTTGATATTCTGTGAGGCACATATAATCTACATATTATCCATATTTGTTTCTATGATTTTTAAAATCTGAAATTTAAACTTTAGAGGAGAATTATACTAATATTAAATATATCAGAATAGTTACCTTTAAATGTAGAATGATATTGATTTTGTCCACATTTTCTACTAATTCACATCACTTATTCTGTTTATTTATGGCATTATGAACCATTAGAGTATTTAAGTGAGATAAAGGCAATTCCAAGAATCATAGGGCTGAGACTCAACTGCTGGCAAAATATTGATCTTTGCTTTAAGCACACACACACTCACACACACAAAATGTTAATTTTTCATTTTTAGTTATAATTAGTCTCCTTATTTTCCTATCTGCTGGATAACATTGACTGGATAAAAGAATAGTGGAATAGTGGGAAAATGAATACTCAATTTAATATAAAGAAGTAATATAAGACAAAAGCAAGAAATAAAAAGAAGTATATATACATTTATATTTACATGTACATGTACTAAACTTCTAATGAATATTATATTCAATTATGGATGAAGAAACTAGTGACTAAGAATTAAATAATTTGTTCGTCCAAGGTCTCATAGCTACAGAAATCTATAGTTCTTTTTTTTTTTAACGTTTATTTATTTTTGAGACAGAGAGAGACAAGAGCATGAAAGGGGGAGGGTCAGAGAGAGAGGGAGACACAGAATCTGAAACAGGCTCCAAGCTCTGAGTTGTCAGCACAGAGCCTGACACGGGGCTGGAACTCACGGACTGTGAGATCATGACCTGAGCCAAAGTCGGATGCTTAAATGACTGAGCCACCCAGGCACCCCCAGAAATCTATAGTTTTAAAGTGATACAGGAGCACCTGGGTGGCTCGGTTGGTTAAGTGTTCAGCTCTTGATTTCAGCTCAGGTCATGATCTCATACTATGGAGATTCTCTCTCTCCCTCTTTCTCTGCCTATCCCTCACTCATGCTCTCTCTAAAAATAAATAAATAAACTTAAAAAGAAATAAACTGGTGCAATGCATTCAGAGGAGAGCTTCTGACCTCTTGAAGACAGCAATGTCTTGGCAAGTTATAACAAATATCATGAGGAGATCTACATAGGACCATTTCTTAATTTTTATATTATTGTTGTTTGCTGAATCTAAAGCAGTCTGAACACGCCAGGAAAGTAGCAAGCCACACTCTTTGAAGTCAGACACACTTGCATCTGAGTCTTGGTTTCACCATGACAACCTTGAAAATGTTATCTAAACCATTCTAATCAAGTTTCGTACCATTTGACATTAGTACAATATCTATAGCATACGATTATGAAATTTCAATTATTCACATGGAAAGCACCCCTATTTCAATATTTATTTTATAAATTCCAATGATTCATAATAAATGTTAAACTACTTTTTTTCTTGAGATGAAACCAATTAATCATCCTTAAAATGCCTAAAATGTTTTTTATTTCCTCTGAATTCACACACAAAAAAAGCCACAAGATGTAATGGGAGATTGATCCCTAACTGAAAGAGTTGTAGGATTAACATTTGATTTTGTCATGTATTCAAAATCATTCTCTCAGTATTTACCCACATTTAATAAATGCAATGTCCCTAGCAATAAGGATATGAATGCAAATACCTTTTCCCTGAAGAAATTTATATTCTTAGTTGGGGCAGAGAACAGTTGTCACTGGCATTTGTGGTAAAGTCCAATTTCCCATGGCCAATAGTACATGAGCAATTAGATTCTCAATAAACAAAATGTGGAGTAGTTAGCTACTTAAAGATGATGGAAAGACAGACAAATTTAGGGAAAGCCATTACCATCAAGGCCATTCAATACATATTGTATTATAATATCTATTCCCAGTCTGTTAATCTAGAGAGTTCACAGAAAAATTTCAGTATGCAGAAGAGTTCTTTAACTACCAAACCTCTTCTGCCTACTGAGTGCTCCTGAAACACTGCTCACAGTCACATACTTTGCATGAAACTCGTTAAGGTGTTTTGAAGAACATAATCTTGAAAGAACATAATCCTCAAAGTCTTGTAGTTGCTTGATGACTTCTGTAGCACAATAATTTCTCGCTTCCTGCTCAGTTACTCACAGGTAAATTTGCGACCTAAGGTCTAGAATACCAAAGTCTCTGTAAATTGGTAGTAGAAGCATAAATCTTATATTTGCATAAATCATTAATGTACTATTATTCTGAGTCTATCAACTCTCATCTATCTACTTTGTCTATTTTGTTACCTATAATGCAAAAAAATACTGTTAGTGGAAATTCTGGGTTTCTGGTGCTATTTTTTGTTGCCAATAAGATATCAGATATGCATGTTGGCCAATTTCAATTATAAAAATATGTCCCCTGGGGGGGCCTGAGTGGTTCAACTGGCTAAGCATCTGACCTCGGCTCATGTCATGATCTTGCTGTTCCCGAGTTCGGGCCCTGTGTTGGGCTCTGGCTGACAGCTGAGAGCCTGGAGCCTGTTTCAGATTCTGTGTGTGTGTGTCTCTCTCTCCCCTTCCCCTGATAACACTCTGTCTCTCTCTCTCTCAAAAATAAATAAGCATTAGAATAAATAAATAATAAATAAATAAATAAATATCCCTTGATCTGTGTTTTGGATTAGGGAGACAGAAAACTGGGTGAATTTTCAAATTAGAGTAACATGGGACTCATTTCCCCTGGAATGCATCAGGATAAGCTACTGAAGAGTAAAATGCATGGTTAGAGTGAGAAGGTGAGGGATGAACACCAAAAAGCAGAGGAATAATGTGAAATCGGAAGCCAGTGAACACTTACTGATGTGACAGGTATTTAGAGACAGGTATATCTGATCCAGAATATAAAGTTTCTTTCATTTGTATAATGAAAAGCCATCACACAGGTAAAATATTTTATCTTGGTTTAGGCTTATTGAATAGAGATATTAAAGAAAAGATTAATCTACCTAAAACAGAGCAATGGCAACAAAGCTGCTATTACTGAAAGATTCATAAATAGAATTAATTTAAGCAAAGCAAGAACTTATTGCAGAAGTAGGTAACATAAGTATCCACAGACTTAGAATAAGAGGTACTAGGAGACTAAAAGATGTTCCAAAACCATGAAATCAGAATTCCAGTCATTCTTATGTAAGAGTTAAATGGTAGATAACTCCAATTGCACTACTAGATATTTATCCAATGAATACAAAAATACTAAAGTGATACATGCACCTCAGCATTCAGAGCAACATTATCTACAATAGCCAAATAATGGAAACAGCCCTAGTGTCCATCTACTTATAAATGGATAAGGAATATGTGATATATATATATATATATATACACACACACAGTGGAATATTAGCCAGAAAAAGAATGAAATCGTGCAATTTGCAATGACATGGATTGAACTAGAAAGTATTATGCTAAGCAAAATAAGTCAGAGAAAGACAAATATATGATTTCATTCATATGTGATATTTAAGAAACAGAACAAATGGGAATAGGGGAAAAAAAGAAAGAGAGAGAGACAAACCAAGAAACAGGTTCATAATTACAGAGAACAAACCAATGGTTACCAGAAGAGAGGTGAGTGTGGGGGTGTGTGAAATAAGTAATGGGGATTCAGGAGTGCACTTGCTGTGATGAGCAACAGGTGTTGTTTGCAAGTGCAGAATCACTACAACTAATTACTAATGACTAATCACTGAAACTACACCTAAAACTAATATTACACTGAATATTAACTAACTGGAATTTTTAAATAAAAAGTTTAAAATTTTATAGATAATCCATGTGATTTTTGTAGTGAATTAAGTAATTTAGTTTTGTGTTTATCTTTATTTTTATAAATTTGAAATACAATGAAAGGTTTTTGTTAGCCTTCAACTTCAATTTACTGGATGAAAAAAGGAGAGAATAAAAGATCAATATTCCATTTTTATGCAATTGGATAATCTGGTGTATAAATTTGACCAATACCTAACATGAGGTCTGTTTTTTTTAACGTTTATTTATTTTTGAGACAGAGAGAGAGCATGAATGGGGGAGGGTCAGAGAAAGAGGGAGACACAGAATTGGAAACAGGCTCCAGGCTCTGAGCTGTCAGCGCAGAGCCGATGCCGGGGCTTGAACTCACCGACCGCGAGATCATGCCCTGAGCCAAAGTTGGACGCTTAACTGACTGAGCCACCCTGGCGCCCCAAGGTCTGTTTTATAGTGTACATATAGTGAATGAATGTAGTTAGACAAGTGAACAGTTAACTGTAAATGTTAGGCGATAGTATGACATTACATGGAATAAAAATCACTTGTCTGTTTTTCACGAGTGTTTGGGAGTTTATTGGTGATTTTATTTTTTTCTTCATGTGTGAATGTGATTTGGGAGATTTGGTAAAAATTAGGAAACCAGCCTAGAAGTTTATTTACCATGCATTTATATACCATGAGGAACAATGTGAAGTGAGTACACATATCTTGCATGCACCCAGTGCAGATAAAAACATAGAGATATTGAGGCAGGTTTTATGGAAGAGTGAGAACCCTGTGACTTTTAATTATTGCATGTGCATTTTTTTACCCATAAAGACTCTACAGTTACCCAGATTGGTAATAATACATTGAACACTTGCTTGAATTAAAGACTTACCACAAATAAATGCTAATTTATATACTGGACTGAACTCACAAAATATACAAGTTAAATTTTTATCCTCAATATCTTAAAGAGACTTTTTACAAATGATGCCTCATGAAATGAGGTAATCACTTACACTTGTTGAGCCTCAACCCTATTCTCCCAAAATTACACAGTGATGGAGAATTGAAACCAAAGCACAGTCCTGTGGAAAACATTAGGTACAGAGATACCTAGATATAATGTTTAGAATACATATTTGTTGAGCTTTTATTTAATATGGCTGAGATCAATTTATTTGAACTTTAATTTGACCTCTTCATATTTACACTATTTCTTTTTTGGGGGCGGGTGGGATATCACAGTCTGCTTGCTATATTACATATTTATATTCTTTTTTCTTTGTATGAATCAAAATAATCACCATTCCTCTTCTCACTGGTTTTTCAAATGAAACTGCACCACCAATCTGTAACATCGTTAGAGAATAAAAATTACTTGACACATAGCAGGAATATGCTCACCTGACAAGCCATCACTCTAAAGTCTCCATTAGCTCATTCAGAAAATGGTGTACAGTAAAAAAAAAAAAATATGAAGGCTTGGGGTCTATTACTCCCATGGCCGTAGTTTGACAGACTTACAGAAAAAAATCCCATATTTTTTCTCAGAGTCCTATAATATTCAAACTTTTTGAATCATGCCCTTGTGGTTAACATTATCCTCTTGCAGTGAAAAACAAAGATAAAACAAAAATAAAGAAATAAAGAAGGTGGAAGTACAAGGAGAGAAAGGAGGATAGAGGAAGAAATAAGAGATGCAAGAAAAGGTAGGGAAAGATGTCTCTGTTGAGAACATATAATGAAAGGTAATACTGCTAAATGTGTCAAGATTTGTGGTAATTCCGAAAGTCAATCAACAACCTAAAGAACATTCTTGGAATTAGGATTGATAGGTGAAATAAGGTTGATATTGTAACACAGGATAAAAAAAAAGAAACAATCCAGTAAGTATTGTGAGGTTACTTTTTGACATATTATGAATGCACGTTATTTGTGAAACTATTTATTTATTTATTTATTTATTTATTTTTGAGAGAGAGAAAGAGCAAGTGAGTATGAGTGGGGAAGGGGCAGAAGACAGGGAGAGAAATATAATCCCAAGCAGGCCCCACCCCCAGTGGGGAGCCTGACATGGGGCTCATTCTCACAAACGAACTGTGAGATCATGACTTGAGCCAAAAATCAAGAGTTGGACACTTAGCCGAGAGCCATCCAGGCACCCAAGTAGTTCTATTTTTAATTTTTGAGCAAACTCCATACTGTTTTCCATAATGGCTGGCCCAATTTACATTATTACCAGTAGTGTACAAGGGTTTCCTTTTCTCCATAATCTTACCAACATTGCTATCTCTTGTCTTTTGATGATAGCCATAACAGGTGTGAGGTAATAGCTCGTTGTGGTTTTGATTCACATTTTTCTAACAATTATGATGCTAAGCATCTTTTCATGTACCCATTAGCCACTTATATGTTTTCTTTGGAAAAAAAATCTCTACTCATTTTCTCTGCTCATTTTTAAATCAGATTGTTTTTGTTATTGAATTCTATAAGTTCTTTATATTGTGGATATTAATGACTTATGAAATATGTGGTTTGCAAATATATTCTCTCATTCCACAGACTTCTTTTCCATTTTGTGGGTAGTTTTTTGTGTGTGTGCACAAGCTGTGTGTGTGTGTGTGTGTGTGTGTGTCTGTGCTTTTATAGTTTGTACCTTTGGTACAAAAAAAAGTCTTTGCCAAAACTAGTGTAAAGTAAATTCTTCCCTATGCTTTTCTCCAGGAGTTTAATAGTATCAGTTCTTATGTTTAAGTCTTTAGTCCATTATTAAGTTAATTTTTGTGAGTGGTGTAAGGTAGACAAATTTAAATTTTTGCATGTGGCCATCCAGTTTTCCCAGTACCTTTAATGAACAGACCATCTTTTCCCTGCTGAGTGTTCTTTTTTTTTTAATATTTGTGTTTAATTTTTTAATGTTTATTTTTGAGAGAGACAGAACATGAGCAGGGAGGGCAGAGAGAGAGGGAGACACAGAATCCAAAGCAGGCTCCAGGCTCCGAGCCATCCACACAGAGCCTGACATGGGGCTTGAACTCATGAACCTGTGAGATCATGACGTAAGCCAAAGCTGGATGCTTAACCGACTAAGCCACCCAGTCACCCCATCCCTACTGAGTATTCTTGATTCTGTTGTGAAATATTAGTTGACTGTGTATGTGTAGGTTTATTTCTGGGCTCTCTATTCTGATCTACTGGACTATGTGTCTATTACTATGCCAATAACCATTCTGTTTTGATTACTATAGCTTTGTAGTATAGTTTCAAATCAGGTCATGAGATGTCTCCAGCTTTGTTCATTTTTCTAAGAGTTACTTTGGAGTCTTTATAGTTTCCCACAAATTTTAGTATTTTTTTTTATATCTATGAAAAACAATTGGAATTTTGAAAGGGATTGGATTAAGCCTATAGAGGGCTTTGGGAAATATGAACAGTTCAATTAATTATTAATTCTTCTGGTCCATAAACATGAGATATATTTCCATTTTTGTCTTCTACAATTAGTTTTCACCGAACAAATCTTTTACTTCCTTTGTTAACTTTATTTCTATGTTTTTATTTTTAAAGTTATTATGAGTGAGATTGTTTTACTTCTTTTTCAGATATTTTATTGTTAGTGCACAGAAGTGCAACAGATTTCTGTATGTTGATTTTGCCTCCTACAACCTTATTGAATTCATTGATTAGTTTCAACAGTTTTTATTTGAATTTTAAAAAATTTCTATTTTAAGTTTGATTATACGAAAGTAAAGGCAGTTTTATTTTTTTTTTCCTTTCTGATTTGGATGCTTTTAATTTACTTATCTTGCTTGATTGCTCTTGCTAGAATTTCCAGTACTATTGAATAAGAGTGATGATAGTGGCTTCTACCCACATCCATTGCTAGAGACAATTTCCAGTCCTACTCATATCCAATTTCTTCACCCTAGTCCATGCATCAAACTCTTTCATAAATTTTCACCTGGATTACACTGTTTTCTAATTTGTTTTTCTTTCTTCAATTATTATCCCCTAGTATTTATCTAAGATTAGTTAAGATTAACTTTAAAATACAAATCTGTTGATTTATTTGTCTCTGCCAATTTCTCCAAATTTTGGTTGTTTCAATCACTTTAAGCTCCATCAATATCCAACATCCCTATTGTTCTGAGAACACTTCAAACTCTTTCCTACATCAGGAACATTCAGCATATTACCACCATCTCAAAATCCCCTTCTATCCCTTAAAACATCTGTGCAAATATCATTTTTTCAGGGACAAATAGATATAGATACACAGATATATTCATAGATAATTTCATAGTGCCATTTTCTTATTATCTGTCTTATCCAAGATAATGAAACCTATTGGAGAGATAAAAAAAATGGTTTGCTTTCTTGGATGTTGAATCTTTATTTCTAGTGGAAAGATTGTCGTATACTAAGTAGATAATAATAAATCCTTAACTTATTAATTATTTATAAGCTGAAATCTTCCTTTAGCCCCTTTACAGTGAAATGATCCTTTCTAAATAAGTAACAATTAGCATCTTCATCAATCTACAGAATATAACAGATAATTTGGTGCATGTTTAAAAGTTTATTTACTTAGAGAGAGAGGCACAGAGTGTGAGCAGGGGAGGGGCAGAGAGAAAGGAAGGGAGAAAATCCCAAGCAGGCTCCATGCTGAGAGCACAAAGCCTGATGCTGGGCTAGATCCCACAAACCATGAGATCATGACCTGAGCTGAATTCAGTAGTCAGAGGCTTAACCAACTGAGCCACCCATACATCCCTTGGTGTATTTGTAAATTACTCTAATTCAAGCATTTAAATGAAAATTTCTATGATGTAGAGATATCTCTTTGTATGCAATTCAGTTCCATATTTCATTAAAAGAAAAAATCATTTCATAGTGGTTTGGTCAACACTTTCTAAACATTTCTTAAGATAATGATAACATAACAATCAGTTACCTTCAGAGGCGACTTGGTTGCTCAGTCAGTTAAGCTTCTGACTTCGGCTCAGGTCATGATCTCATGGTTCAGCTCAGAGCCTGAAGCCTGCTTCTGATTCTGTGTCTGCCTCTCTCTCTGCTCCTCTCCTGCTCACACACAGTGTCTCTCTCTCTCAAAAATAAACATTAAAACATTTTTCAAAAAAATCAGTTACCTTCATCATTGTTCAAAAGTTATTACTTTAAAACCAAATCTTGGTATTTACAATTATTCATAAATTTGTTGGCATATTTTCATTATAAAATCTATGTTAATGATGTTAGGATTGAAAAAAATGATGACTTTGTGTCTATTTAATTTTGTGACAATAACTAAGAAAAATTAAAGCAATTAGAGAGTAATGAAGACTTTGCAAAACAGCTATTGACAAAAATCATGTAGGAACATTTGGGAAATTTGATCATATGCAAATCAACACGTCCAGATGACAAGATTCTTAGGGAATTAAGGGAATGCGTAGACATCTTGAACCACTTACTATTACTCAGAGATAAATTTGAAAATTCAGAAATAAGCATACTGCTGAGAATTAGCAAAAATGCAACCAGTTTTATTTTTAGTGGGGAAAATAGGGATAGGGATATTAATAGGTAAGAAAATAATGGGATAGGGCAAAGCTATCAGGTATAAAAGCAAAATAGATTTAAATGGAGTAAATACTGCCCCATCCACTCTCATAGTGTTTACATTATAATGTATTTAGTGTGAACATTACAAGTTGTCATTCTAGATGCTAAAATAACCTCTACCTTAAAAATTGTACCTTTAGAGATAGAGGTAGAATTAAAACACAAATAGGAAATAATAATTCCTATAGATGAAGTCAATTCAGGAAACTTTTTGGAAGGTGCTGAATTTGCACCTAATTTGTACTTAATTTCAGCCTCCTGTAGTAAACTGAAAGAATAAAAAGCCTGTTTCAAATTTCAGAGAATATTAAATGAGGAATAAGTAATAACACTGACATGGACAAAAATATGGTGTAAGTATTAGGTCTAAAAATGGCAAATATAATCACAGAAAAACAAAATGAAATTTAGATTGAGAAAGTATAAGTTAATAAAGCGGGTGAAACAAATTTAAATGAGCATTAAACAAAGGCTAAAAAGCTGCACAAGACACTCTTCAAAAAAGACTAAGTAAGGCACGGTCAGACAGGTAAGATATCATGTAAGAGAAAAAAGAAAAAAAAAGATAAAGAAGAACAACTTGATTTTAAATCCATCTGGAGACCAATATCTGTCTAAAATCTTTACTATAAATTCTAAGATTACTTTAAAGATCTGTTAAACACAAATATTTTATTATTGTCCATAAAATCAAAATAAGTGAAAAATATTGACCATTTTCCCCCTGAAACTAAGCAAATTATCAAATTTGGAACATAAAGAGAGAGTCTGAAAGTGGCATGGGAAAGAGGAAAGGAAATGTGAAAAATGTGTCCCAGTCCCATTGTGACAGAAGTTGCATCAAAACCAAAGTCAGTTTTCTTTCAAAATTCAGGCATCAGAGATTTGTTTCCTAAATTAGGATTATACTAGTACTCAGTACATAAGAGGAGAATTAATTGTAAATGGATGAACAGTCTATCAAGCCATGAAAAAAACAAATTAATGTCTCACTATAAAATAAAATATATAATATAATCCACATTATTTTTATATTCATGTCAGGTGAATAAATATAACCCTTGTAAGAAATTAATTCCTTTGAATAGCTTATATTGCAACCTGAAAAAAAAAAGAAATTTTCTCTGTAATTCATTATGTCTTTATATGTATGTATAACATATATGTAATTCATTTTATGTTATATATACTATTAATATACAGAGGATACATATGTGGATGTATACGTGTGTGTATATACATATATACACATACAAAGAGAGAGAGAGTTAGTATTTAATTAAAAGCATAACACATGTCTACTCTTCATTATATAAGCATATGCCAACAGTGAAATAGTATTGTTAGTCTTATTTTTTAGCACAAAACAACTAATTTTAATTTTCTTTCAATGTGACTAAGCTAGATATATTTTGAATGATAATAAAGTGAGGTCACTAATCATTTTATGATTATTAAAGATTTGAAAGCAATCTGTAAGAGTGGAAGGGAGTTTGTCCTATATTCCTGGATAAAGTCCAGTGCGGGTAATTGCATTGCACCTGCCAAATTTCTCCCTGTAGTTTCCAGTCTGCAGAGCTGTTAAGCAGCTGCTATATGTTATCCCAGTGATGGCTGAAATTTTGTGATGAAGAAAATGGATCTTTCTTCTTTCTTTATTTGAAGCTTTAATAAAAATCAATAGTATCGTAAATTGTCTTGGGAAGAAATCTTCATGCATATCAGGGAGACTTTTTGTACAGAACCTACATTCTCTAACCCATTTAACAATAAACCTTGAAAAATGTAATAATTTTCCTGAATGACTTCTATTATATAATAAAAATATTTCTTTGAATACAAAGAGTAGAGGAAATTAAGTTGTTTTGAGAACATGAATGAAAATTAAGTGGAAAATGATGGCTAGATTCACAGTATATTGGGGATAAATATGCATCCTCAAGTTGTATAGAATTAGATTTGTAAGTCTTGTCTAATATTTAGATTTTGGTTTCCACCAATTTGGAAGAAATTCATTCAATGCTTGTTTAAAACTATTTCAGCTGATATTTTAACTTTCACTTTCCAATGTGAATTTCTTTTTGTTTTTCCTCTCCTCATATTTCTTCAGACTTACATCATACTCTTGTCTTTGTGAATGTTCTCAATTCTTTTCAAATTAAGATTTCCATTTCCTGTTGATCTCTCCCCCTCCTCTATTCCTGTCATGGAAATTATTCAGATGAAGAATTTTCCAAACTCGGATTTCCCAACTTTATTTTTGAGCATGTCTCTGCATATTATGAGACAGTATTTTGCAGAAAAAAAAGAGCTTCACGTTTTGGGGGAAAGCTCAATTAAATAAATTAAATATGCACACCACAATACATTATTTACTGAACTCATTAATCTTTATACTTTAATTTGAGCATCACTTCCTTAGGGAAAAATTCTGATTCACCCCCAAATAGTTCACTTCAGTTTCCTTCTATTACAGAATTCCTTTTCCTTTGCTTACATTAATGTATTTTCCTTGAGTTTATAATTATACATATGTTTGAATAATTTAATGATTATTTTCTGTCTTCTCCACTAGAGCTTAGCTTCATAAAACAGAGCATCTTGTGTAAATACTTTGTAATGTTTTTTGAATTAATAAGTAACTTTTGGGAAACAATTCTGTTTTTCTAAGGTCAAATCTGTTACTTGACCTTGAAGCTTAGTTTTTCTTTTTCTTTTATAAATTTTGCATACATATTTAATATATAGAATTTAATAATTATTAAGCACAACTAATATATTTCACATGTATCATTTATTTTTTAATCAGTCAAATGAATAATGTATTCATATTGTCATTTTATAAGCCAGGAACAAAGATTCAAATATAATAAAATTTTTCTACCTGGAAAGTGAAAGGTGAATTCAAGCTTACATTTGTCTGACTCTAAAATGTATGTTCTTAGTGTTTTTGTTAAATTTCCATATGTTTTTCTCTAAATTTCTCTAGACTTCAGATTTTACATAAATATAATTTCATATTTTGTGAAACTTGGAAGTAATTATATCTGATAAGAAACATCTGCAATAGGATGCTAAAGATTCTGGGTTGAAGTTCTATGATTTTTTTTTCTGCCAAGCTCAGTTTCAGTCAATGTGCATCTTTCAAAATTTCAAAAGCTGAGGAACTGGAACCAATCTGTTAGCTTTAGGCAGAAACTACTAAAACACATGTTTCAGCATAATATTTCAAAAGTATATATTTATAGAGTGAAAGAAAGTCTTTCTTAAATCAACCTAGTATAATCCAAAGGAGAAAGTGACAATCTCATTAATCATGGTAACCATTGCTTTCTCAGTACACACGAGCTCTAGGGTGTCACCTAGGTTAGGTTTGTATAATTATCTCAAAACCACATATATATTTAATGATTTTTGTATTCCCAGATAATGACAGATCTTGAGAATGTAGATTTTAAGGATGTAGAGTGGCCAGTAGGAACTCACATAGTAGTTCAATGGTTCTCAGACCTGTGCTATTTGTCAGAAAAATGAAAGCAGAAATCTGGGGATGGGAACCAGACATCATCAGATTACTCCATTGTGCAGTGAAAGTGGAAAACTGCTGCTCTGATGAAGTGACCACAGCCCTGGCTCATCATTAGAATAACTTGATGGGAATGGAGAGAGGGCTAGATTTAAGATTCTTCTATCATAAATTTAATCCCATCTTCCATCTTAATTAGCGTTCCTTGTAACTATTCACCTTAATTGAATCCTGCCTTTAATGTGAAGGCACAGGTCCTTCTGAAACCCTACTTTAAGGAGAATCCATTTATATTTCTAAACAATTTCTCTCACGAGCAAGGAGGCAGAATCAGAATTTTCTTATATTTCCATTTCTGTTCTATTTTCCTAAACTTACAAAGCTTTTTTGTTCTGGATTCTCATCATTTGCTATGTACCTTCTACCTCATTTATTTTGTGCATAAAAATGCATGGTTGGGTTTCCTCAACATGTTTTTTTTCCCAATATCTAGGCAGACAATCTTTTTTTTAATGCTTTTTTTATTGTTTTATTTTTTTATTTTTCTTAATTTACATCCAAATTAGTTAGCATATAGTGCAACAATGATTTCAGGAGTAGATTCCTTAGTGCCCCTTACACATGTAGCCCATCCTCCCTCCCACAACCCCTCCAGTAACCCTCAGTTTGTTCTCCATATTTATGAGTCTCTTCTGTTTTGTCCCCCTCCCTGTGTTCATATTATTTTTGGTTCCCTTCCCTTATGCTGTTTTCTCTGTTAAAGGCCTCATATGAGTGAAATCATATGATTTTTGTCTTTCTTTGATTGACTAATTTCACTTAGCATAATACCCTCCAGTTCCATCCACATAGTTGCAAATGGCAAGATTTCATTCTTTTTGATTGTCGAGTGATACTCCATTGTATATGTATACCACATCTTCTTTATCCATTCATGCATTGATGGACATTTGGGCTCTTTCTATACTTTGGCTATTATTGATAGTGCTGCTATAAACATGGGGGTGCATGTATCCCTTCGAAACAGCACACCTGTGTCCTGTGGATAAATGCCTAGTAGTGCAATTGCTGGGTCGTAGGGTAGTTCTATTTTTAGTTTTTTGAGGAACCTTCATACTGTTTTCCAGAGTGGCTGCACCAGCTTGCATTCCCACCAACAATGAAAAAGAGACCCTCTTTCTCCGCATCCTCTAGGCAGACAATCTTTATAGTTTTCCTTTATATCCTTGGCCCATGTATCATTGTGGAAGACTTCACTCCCTTTTGGACAATTTATTTAGCATAGATGCTCACTTCCTCACATTCTACCATTTTAAATTTCTTTCCACTTACATCCCTCAAATCCTTATTTAATCCCTGTTTTATAGATTAGATTATGTAGATTATATAAAACTACATTAGATTCTAATACTAGAATTATGAATAGTATTATCTATCCAGAAAATATATTCTTTCAGACTGTTAATTTCTTGCTTCTACTGAACAAACTCACAGAAAGCAGTGTTCACTTATTCTCCAGTTTATCACTCTATACTGGCTTCTTACAACATTTAATAGCTCCCAATTTACTCTAGAATCTATAATCCATCACAAGGACTTCCTTGTTTCCATCCATTTCTTTTTCACAGTTTATCATTTCATCCACTTTCTGCAACAGATCTCTTTCAAAAGATTGTCAAAGGTAAATTAGAATTCATGAAATAAAAATATAAAGTAGTCAAAGACAGAAACTTCCTTGGTTGGCATGATTAGGGTAAATAAAGCCTAGGAATATTTATCACTATAATTACTTTGCTCTCACAAACACAAACCTCATCACGTCACCATAGCATAATATGCCATTGCTTTTAGACATTGATTTTTCTGTATCCACACTAAAATATTAATTTATATACACTAGCTAATTTAGATTGATGATAAAAAGATGATAGATAGATAGATAGATATAGATAGATAGATAGATAGATAGAGACACATATAAGTGTTGAATGAGCATGGATGGATGACAAAATGGGTAGAGGTGTGGAATATCAACCTGTCAAATCATTTTCATTTTATTCTCTAGGAAAGGCAGCTGAGAAACTGACCCAATTTTATCAACAAACAAATTACAAGAGAAAGAGAGGAGAAAGATATGCAATTAAAAAAACTGAAGGTATATTTAAACAATTTGAATCACTATTCAATTAAATTTTCAAAATATCTGGTACTTATAACAAGAAAATATAAGCACTGTGTATATATCATATGACACAGCTATTTAATATATGCTAATGATATTATGGCTATCATTTTAAGAAGAAACTATTTTAAGAGGTAAATACTGAGATATTTACATGCGAAATAATATAAAGTATTGGATCTGCTTCAAAATAATCTGGGAAAGAAGAGTGGATATGGATATAATAGAAAACAGATTTCTGGATTTGATGATTATTAAATATTTGTGTGTGAATGTAGAAGTTTGTTAGCCTATTCTTTCTCCTTTTTATATGATTAATATTTTCCATAACAAAATGTTAAAAAGTACAAATTTCTAAAGTAAATGTTTAAGTAATCTTTTACAAAACTTTTGATATGCATTCAGATGGATTGGTAGCATTACTCATATATCCTTTAATAAACAAAAGAGTGTTTTAAACATCAATTCATGTTATCAAATATTCAAATCTTAAACAAGGTCTTATAACCCCCCAAATTTAAAAAATACTCACTTGAAGGGATACATGCACCCTGATGTTTTTAGCATCATTATCTATAATAGCCAGACAATGGAAACAGCCCAAATGTCCATAGGGTGATGAATGGATCTATACAGAAACACTCACACGTGTGTGTGTGTGTGTGTGTGTGTGTATAATATTAGTCATAAAAAAACAAGGAAATCTTGCCAATTACAATGACATGGATGGAGCTAAAGAATATTATGCTAAGTGTAATAAGTCAGTCAAAGGACAAATGCTTTATGATTTCACTCATATGTTTAATTTAAGAAATAAAACAAATGAGAATAGGGGAAGAAGAGAAAGAGAGAGAGACAAACCAAAAAATAGACTCTTAGCTATAGAGAACAAACTTATCAGAGGGGAGGTGGGTGGAGGGATGGGTGAAATAGGTCATGGGGATTCAGGAGTGCACTTGTGATGAGCACTGGGTGTTGTTGGATGTAAGTGCTGAACCACTACATTGTACACTTTAAACTAATATTATACTATATGTTAATTACCTGGAATTTAAATAAAAACTTAAAAAAATTGTATAAGATGGGTCGCCTGGATGGCTCAGTTGGTTAAGCGTCCAACTTCGGCTCAAGTCATGGCTCTTGAGTTCAAGCCCCACATTGGGCTCTGTGCTGACAGCTCTGAGCTGGAGCCTGCTTCAGATTCTGTGTCTCCCTCTCTCTCTGTCCCTCCCCTGCTCACTCTCTCTCTCTCAAAAATAAGTAAACATTCATTTAAAAAATCATATAAGATACTTCTCAAAAGTGATTTTTTTCCTGTCTCTGTGACACATGAGTTGGCTTTCAACCTGACACTGACATAGCCCTGTTTCATACCCATCATGAGCCAAAGACAAACCTGCCTACAGAAAGTGTAAAAATTAGAACGCTGTACTACTATAAATTGAGACTGAGAAGAGAACTTTGTTGTAACTGAAACTCTTCTTGAAATATCACTACTCTTGCACATTAAAGTTTATGACAACATTATGTAAAATGAAAACTTGAAAATAAATTAACTTCAATGTGATTCTGGAAGACATGGCTGTGTAGAGTGAGGTCATATATCCAGAACATAAAATAAATTGGACAGGATAAATAAGAATTGGCAAATAAAATGAGAAATTGAATACAATTTGTCTCTTTCACTCATTCTCTCTTTCTCTCTCCCTCCCTCCTTACCTCCTTCCTTTCCTTTCTCTCTCTGTTTCTCTATCACACAATGAGCTCCAGTTTTATTGCTATAAAAAGCTAGTTGTGCTCTTCAGTAATGTATTTTATTGGGTGATCAGAAAATAGTGCCAGGAATGGGGTAGATAGGAATAAGTATAATGTGTCCTTATTAGTATATCTTTGTTGTTATTGGTCAGAAAACTTTAGTGGGCTCTGAATTAAAGTTGGAAAGGGAATTCATGGGAACACAATAAATTAAAAACTTATTTATGCTTAGGACTATGTTTAGAGAACACTGTGTCAAAATATAAAAATGGGAAAAATTATCAAGTTGTCTTGTCTACACAAAGGTAACAATATAGAAAGATTTTTATTTCCATTGTCAACTGACTATACACAATTTCCATAGATGTACATAAAAATACAAACAACATGAGCTATACATGCTTTTTGCTTGAAATTAATAGAATATGGGTGAAAACTGAATCCAGTAAGTCATTTATAACAAGTTATTTTAGCCTTATATAATCATGCCTGTGGAATAAATTTATTATTCAAAGTTAACAAATATTTAAGAAAATGTCAATATTTTTCAAAATGTTAAGGTTAACAAAATAGCATAAAACATTACATTACACTCAAAGACTTTAAGGCTGATCAAACAGACCAGTAAATACGATGTTTTGATTGGTATTAATACCAGCTTGTAGAAATTCAATGCAATACTGTATTGAATTTATTTTATTGTGGCAAGAGCATATAACAAAATTTACCCACATGTTATTAAAAATTTATAAACAAACTTTAAATGTGTATTGTAGTATTGTTAACTATAGGCATGATGTTGTACAACAGATCTCTACAACTTATCTTGCATAAATGAAATGTTTTACCTATTGAACAAAAATTTCTTATTTTTCCTCTTCCCCAGTCCCTGGCAACCACCATTCTACTTTCTGCTTCTATGAATTTTATTATTTTAGATATCTTAAATCAGTGGAATCAGGTAGTATCTGTCCTTCTGTAACTGGTTTATTTCACTTAGCAAAATGTCCTCCATGTTCATTCATTCTGTTATATATGACACAATTTCCTTCTTTTTTAAAGCTAAATAATGTCCATTGTGTGTATGTACTGCATTTTCTTTATTCATTCATATATTGATGGGCATTTAGGTTGTTTCCACATCTTGACTATTGTAAATAATGCTTCAATGAACATGGGAGTGCAAATATGTCTTTAACATCCTGATTTCAATTCTTTTGTATTTATACTCAGAAATAGAATTACTACATCATACAATAGTGCTATATTTCATTTTTTTGAGGATTCTGTTACTGTTTTCCATAGTGGCTGTACCAATTTACATTTCTACTGAAAGTGTTCAGCTTTTAATTTCTCCACATTTGCAACAACATTTGCCTTCTCTTTAATTTAAAATGGTCATTCCAATAGATGGGAAGCCTTTTCATTGTGGTTTTGATTTTCATTTCCCTAGTGACCAGTAATGCTAAGAGCATTTTCATATACTTGTTGGCCATTTGTATGTCTTCTTTGGAGAAATATCTATTCAAGTCATTTGTTTATCTTTAATCAAATTATTATTATTATTATTATTAACTATTAATTTGTTATTGAGTGAAAAGTTCATTTTATATTTTGGAATTAACCTGTCATCAGATATAGTTTGTAAATATTTTCTCCCACTCCATAGGTCATCCTGTCATTCTGTTGAGTATTTTCTTTGCTATGCAGAAACTTTTTACTTTGATGTAGTCCACTTGTCTATTTTTGCTTTTGTTGCCTGTGTTTTTGGTGTCATATCCAAGAAACATTGCCAAAAGTAATGGCCAAAAGCATTGCCAAAAGCTTTTTGCCTCTGTTTCCTTTTAAGAGTTTTATAGTTTCAGGTCTTATGTTAAATTATTTTTCCATTTTGAGTTGGTGTTTATGTGTGGTATAAGAAAAGGTCCAATTTCATTCTTTTGCACATAAATAACCAGTTTTCAAAAAATCATTTGTTGAAGGGACTTTCTTTTTCCCATTGTGCATTCTTGGCAGCCTTGTCAAAGATCATTGGAATATGATATGTGTGGCAGGGGTGCCTGGGAGGCTCAGTCTGTTAAACTTCTGACTCTTGGTTTTGGTTCAGGTCATGATCTCATGGTTTGTGAGGTTGAGCCCCACGTCAGACTCTGTGCTGACAGCACGGAGCCTGCTTGAGATTCTCCCTCTTCCTTTCTCTCTGCTCCTTCTCCGCTTGCTCTATCTCTCTCTCAAAATGAGCAAACAAATTTTAATGAAGAATATAATATGTGTGGATTTATTTCTGTTGCATTGGTCTATATGTCCGTGCTTATGCCATTACCATACTCTTTTGATTACCATAGACTTGTAATAAAGTTTGACATCAGGAATTGTGAGGCCTCCTGTTTTGTTCTTCTTTCCTAAAATCACTTTGGCTCTTTGGGACATTTATGATTTTACCTGGTTTTTATATTTATGTAAAAATGCCATTGGTATTTTGTTGGGGAGAACAATAAATCTGTTGATCACTTTGTGCTTTGTATAGTAAGATGGTTAAAAAACATAAAGTCTTTCAATCCTAGAACATGTGATGTCTTTTCATTTGTTTATTCTTCTGTAATTTCTTTCATCTATGTTTTATAGTTTTCAGTATACACAAGTGTTTCATTAGTTTTGTTAAGTTTATTCTTAAACACTTTATTTATGTGTTTATTTGTTTATTTTTGGATGCCATTCTAAATGGGGCTTTTTTTGAGCGGGGAATAGTTTGTGTTTAGGGTTTAAAAACACCAGCAGTTTTTGTATGTTCATTTTGCATCTAGAAACTTTATCACATTTATTTATTAGTTCTGTTTTTTTTTTCATGGAATCTTTGGGATTTTCACATACAAGATCATGTCATCTTAAAATCAATTTGCTTATTCCTTTCCAATTTATATGCCTCTTATTTACTTTTGTTTTCTGCCTAATTGCTCTGGCTAAAACTCCCAATAGTAAGCAAAATAAGAGTAGCAATCAAGAGTGGACATCCTTGTCTCATTCCTGATCTTAAAATAAAAGCTTTCAGTTTTTCACCATTGAGTGTGATGTTAGCTGTGGGTTTGTTAAATACTGCCTTTGTTATGGTGAGGTAAATTTCTTCCATACCTACTTTGTTGAGATTTTGTTATACGATATTGAATTTTGCCAAATGTTTTTTCTCTGTCTATTGAGATGATCATATGATTTTTATTCTTCATTCTGTTAATGTGATGCATCACACATATTTATTTGTATATGTTGAGCAATCCACGCATCCCAAGGATAAATGTGACTTGATCATGGTGTATAATCTTTTAATATGCTGTTGAATTTGATTTGCTAGTATTTTGTTGAGAATTTTTACATCTATATTCATAAGGAATATTAGCCTTTAGCTTTATTTCCTTGTGTTTTTGTTTGGTTTTGGTTATCAGGGTAATCCTGACTACATAAAATGAGTCTGGAATTGTTCCCTTCTCTTCAATTTTTGGGAAAGTCTGAGAAAGATTGGCATTAACTATTTACATGTTTGGTAGAATTCACAAGTGAAGCCATCTGGTCCTAGGCTTTTCTTTGTTGGGAAGTTTTTGATTAATGATTAAAGTTCTCATTATTGGCCTGTTCAAGTTTTCTATTTCTTCATGATTCATTCTTGGTAGGTTTTATATTTCTAGAAATTTCACAATTTCTTCTAGGCTGTCCAATTTCTTGGTGTGTAATTGTTTATGTTAGTCTTGATGATCCTTTTTATTTCTGTGGCATTAGTTTTAATGTCTCCCTTTTCATTTGTGATTTTATTTATTTATTTTTATTTTAAGTAGGTAATTTAAATTTTGTCAATGTTATCTTTTGTATAAAAATTAACTCTTAGTTGTATTGATTTTGTTTCTATTTTGTATTCTATATTTGATTTATTTCTGCTACAATCTACATCTTTTCTTCCCTTCTACTAACTTTGGGATGAGTTTGTGTTTCTAATTCCTTGAGATGTAAGGTTAGATTGTTTAATTTTATATACAGCATTGTGAGCAAGAAATTCAAGAAGGAATCTGTTGGGCAATTTGTCTTTGAGTAGCCATTAGCTGTAGCAGTAGGGCTAGGGGATCCACTCCCACACAGGAGTCCATACTTCTATGTCTTGCTCTCTGATGATGATAATTGGAATACTGACCTCAATTGTGCTGCTCATTCTGTCTATGAGATATTAATGGAATCCTGAGATGGGGCAACCAACTCAGTCGGTTAAGTGTCTGACGTCGGCTCAGGTCAAGATCTCACCACTCATGAGTTCAAGCCCTGCATCAGGCTCTGTGCTGATGGCTCAGAGCCTGGAGTTGCTTCAGATTCTGTGTCTCCCTCTCTCTCTGTCCCTCCCCTGCTCATGCTCTGTCTCTCTCTGTCTTTCAAAAATAAATAAACATTGAAAAAAAATTTTTTTAAAAAAAGGGAGTCCTGAGATATTCATGTGGTTTCTGCAGTAACTTAGACTAATCACTTAGCAGCTCAGGTCTTTAAGATATAAGGCAAAACTTGTCATCTTCTTAAAGGCTGGGCCTGGTATTGGTATTGTGTCATCTACCGTATTTTATTGGTCAAAGTATCCTTAGACCACCCCAGATTCAAAGAGAGAAAAGTGAATCTCATTTCTTGATGGGAAAAATGTTAAAGAATTGTCAGCCTTACTTAATCCACATAGGAGCAAAATGAATAAAAACTTACCTTGGACAATTGAAATGCAAGATTTTGAAAATGGTAAGAAATACTTCCACAAACTCCAGTGTTACTAGCTTTCCTTTAGAATAGATTCTGTGATACGCCATCTAGAGGCTTTCTCTAAAATTGAGGGACTCATTGGTGTTTCAGAAATGCTTTATGATAGCACACAGTTAAATTCTTGTTCAGGAATTCCTATGAAGGGAAACTCTCATACCCAAAATTCAAACACTCTGTGGGAAACATCACATCCAGTGACTGTTCTGTGTGGGGAATAAAGGCCTGATTCTCTTCAACTCAATTTGGGATGATGCTGAGGTTGTGCATTTAGCTCCAGAGTTCCCTGTGAAACTACTTTGCAACTCCAATTCTCCCTGTGCCCATACCTGTTTCCTTCTTTTTCTCACTGGTGTTGTTTTGGAGAGACCACACAAAAACATCTTCTCACAAAAAAACTGAATCAGACTAATTACTGAGTAATTGAACTGTGACACATTTTCTTTAAATGGCCATGCAGTAATCTATAAATCATAAAATATAAATCTTCACCTTTGGTATTTTTGACACAAAACATACTGTGTGTATGTATATTCTACTTTTGATGTACTAATAAAATGAATTATAAGAGCTTTATTTGAAATATTACACATGCAGTTATTCTTTATCATTTTTATAATATTTCCATAAGAAACAGATATTGACCTAAAGTCATAACTTGGGAACTGAATGGAGGTTCATTTTGAGTGTATTCAGGGTGATTTTTTAAAATAAATTCTGCAACTAGACATTTCCTTCTCCAAAGTTCAAACACATTACAATGTCATTATTTATAATATTCTGCTGATTCACTGTCTGTTTTAAAAGAACTGGGGCTTATCTGAAAACAAAATCCCCACAGTCAAGCAGCTTAAAAGTACAAAAGTGAAAAAGGCAATCAGAACTTCAGGGGGGCGGGGAGTGCTGCAAACCACATTGATTTTAAGATTAAAGATATAAGATTGAATGAGTCAAAAGTAATGCAAATTTCATGGCAAACTCAACCAGAACAAAGTAATTTTGCTCAGCTCACACAATAGTAGTCTTTATAAATTTTTCCTTCTCTTTTTTTCACCTGCTTCAGCTATTCCTAGTCCTTGAAGCAAACAAAAGTGCTGACAGACTGTGAGGCCACAAATATTGACACTAAGTATTTTGTGCCCAGGGCAAAGTGATTAGAATCTTCATATTTGAAATTTTCAATCTAAATCCTTCTACCCGGTGGCTCTCTATTGATAAAACTGACCTCATTTTCCAAAGAAGACAATAGCACCACTTACTGTTTTCTGCACTGGCCCCATTTCTTTAACTTGGGCTTCCATCTCCTTTACTTGCTTTACTTTGCTCCTTAGGTATTGACCTTCCCCCTGTGGTAAGTCCCCTTATTGTTATCTACACACTCTTTTTTCAGGTATCACTGTCTCTTTAAATTTCACATACTCCTTAATATGTTAAAAAATAAAAATAATTAATTGAGTATTTTCAGTCCTACCTCTCTTCTGAAATCCAGTCCCACTTTTTAAGATGTATCTAGAGCATTTCCACTAAATGTTTCATGATTATGTCCAACCAACATATCCAAAACTTGTGTTCAACTCTACCACAATACCATAAATCATTTTTCCATTAGTATTATATTTATTTTAATAATATAATCATTCTTATACTTTTTTCATATTTTAAATCTTGCATCTTCTTTTGCAAATTACTTTCTTTCAACTCTCATATCACTTTAAGTCAAATTTTATTATCAAGCCTACCTTTTCTACCTTTACTTTAGGTTCTTATAAACTTACACCAGGATTACTGTATTTCATCCATTCAACCATATTTGTTGGGCTGCAATGATCTTCCAGGATCTACTCTCAGAATAGAGAAAGCAGTTATTGCAAAGATAGATACAGTGCTCAAAGCCAAGTACCTTACCTTTCTAAGAAGAGAAAAAATATGGCTATATGGGGACCTAAAAAAGAGATAACTTTTCGATTTGATCTTAGCCTCTTAACTTTAATTTGCACAGGATGTCCACATACTGAGTATGTAATATTTTTTTTTAACTGGTATACAATAGGTACCAGTAAACAAGAAAAAGAATAAAGGTAAAGAAAATGACAAATACTTGACATTTTAACTCGTGAAAATGACAGCCTGTGTGTTATGCACTTTAAATGGTTCTAGGGAAAAATACATTTTTAAAAAATTATGGTTAGGGGCACCTGGGTGGCTCAGTCAGTTAAGCATCCAACTTCAGCACAGGTCATGATCTCACTACTCACCAGTTCGAGCCCCACATCAAGCCTTGTACTGACATTTCAGAGCCTGGAGCCTGCTTTGGATTCTGTGACTCCCTCTCTCTTTGCCACTACCCCACTTGTTCTCTCTCTGTCTCTGTCTCTTTCAAAAATAAATAAACATTAAAAAAATAAAAATAAATAAATAAATAAAAATTATGGTTAAATTTTGGTAGCTCATAGAAGAAATATCACTTTAAACAAATATTTAAAGTGTGCTTCTTCTTAAAATGTTTGCTTTTCAACTGTGTATAATTATCCCAGTTAATCAGACACCATATTATGAGATATGCTATTGTCTTGAAATAGCTTTATGGATATTTTATTTTTCATGAATTCATATCATTTCATTTTATCTTTACTTAAAATTCTTTAATAGAGCCATATCTGATTTATATTTCTGTGTTACAGAGTGGTATTTCAGTATTTTGTACTTAATATCATTTAATATACATATTAGTTGTTCTTTCTCAGACATTTTAGTTGCAACATATTTCCTTCCACTCTGAAATCTCAACTCCTTTTAATAGTTCTAAATGGGTGACTTCCAAATAGTGTGTCAAAGAAAATGTATTGTTTATTGTTTCTAAAATAATTTAGCAAAACTTTTCAGAAGTTGGATTCATTTATTAAAAGGGGAACTGTAAACTTTGAACTTCTATAGGCTGGTATAATTATAAGTGACTTTTTAAGAATCATAATTTCGATGCATCAAATGATGGGTAGCTTGAAGTATGGATCTCAAGTCTCTTAGTGTCTCTTGCCCAGTGTTTTTGGTGAACCTAGTTCAGCTTATCACACTGCTGTTAAAAAGCTTTTGTTGAAATACACACTGCTGCCTCCATGTGTTCCCAGGACAGCCTTCCTGCCTTAGGTTCTGGCACCTGCAAACCGTTATTTGAGTTAATTAAGATAATTGTTTTCCCAAAGACTGCTTGGCCAAGAAAAAGTGAAGTCATTAGGGTAGCTTCCTTCTCTTGCATTTATCTGTACAACGCTATAAAATATTAATTACAGTTCAAAAAATTTGAAAATTTTGACTCTATGCCTTACTAAGGAGAAATCTCCTACAGTGAAAAATTGGTCAATTATTGCTATTTTTTTACATCAAACATCTTTATTATATTCTGGCTTTGAAGGGTTACTAGTTTGTTTTCTAAAGATAACAGTTTCTTTAGCAAAAGGAGGTGTATTCTAAATATTCGTGATCTATAAATATGTTTATATAGGAATTTGGGAAGATGACACATAAAACAAAATAGTTAATTTAAGCAGAATTATAAGGATATAAAGAATCATTACACATTGTATAGATTGCTTCTCAAAAGAAATCAAGTGTAATGTTTATAACCTAATATGTATGTATATATCATATGTATGAGTTTTTATAGTCTCATATTAGTATTCTGTAGCATTAAATTGATCTTGATTTAATTCATTCCCTTGTCAAGAATGTCAGCTGGCTCTTATAAATTTCCTCTCCATTATTTAATTATTCAATAATCTCCAAAGTGTGTAGGAATATCTTTTTCTTACATTTACCCTTCTCAACTTTCTTTCACAACCTCCAAATTTTAGCCAAACTTTTATTTTAATATATATGTAAACCATATTATGCTGAGTGTATGTCTTTATAATTTTTCTTCCTAGATTTTCACGTCTTCATTTTTATAACTTTTCAACACCCAACTAAAAACATAGTCTTCATTAAGTTTTTCCTAAAATTTTACTCTGATTAATCTGTATTCTATAGTATTATATTAATTTAACAACGCTTCTTTTACGTTACTAATTATGTCCTAAAATTCAAGAATCAAGTACCTGTTCTATTCCAGGCACTGCCATAAGCATAGAAGACAGAATGTTAAGGATTAATGTACATTATGCTTCTGTAGACCTCATGACATAGCATAAAAGATGGACATTGAGTGCGTAATAATGCTGAACTATGACTGAGATTATACTAATGGAATTATGTAAGTTATTCAAACATAAACCTAGATATAAAAGTCATTAGAGAGACTTCACTGAGGACATATAAAGAAAAGAAAGGTAAATTAGAGTTTGAAAAAGTAGTGTTACAGGAAGGAGAAAGGACTTGATGGAAGGGTGGGATTGGAATGAAATCACAGCAAATGTGAGAAATTGTAAGATGTGCAGAGTAGCTGTAGCATTTAAGTGCGGCTGAAGAGGTAATTGACAGTGATGTCATAAAGAACTTCATAAAGAAGAATTTGTAAGCTGAGCAATTTAACAAAGTGAATGATATGATATTTGCAGTTTGGAAGATCTTTCACACTATAAAGGATGAGTTGTCAGTTAGCAAGTAGACCTTAAGAAATGTCAGTGATAAAAAAGAAAATTACAAAGATTTTGTATATTTGTAGGTTGTGATTTATAAAAATGTTTTTGGAGATTTATAGATACATATGTGTATATATATATATATATATATAACTGTATAGTATATATGTGTGATGTGTATTGTACCATAAGTGTGTAGACAGAGGCATACATATATATATATATATATAGAGAGAGAGAGAGAGAGAAATTTGAGATATATTTGTATAAATATATACATATATAAGTATATGTATATGAAGATATGTATGTACATATGAAGAAATACATAGACCTTAAAATTTACTTAATATAATAAACTTCAAACTGAATAGGTAAAAAGAAATCCATGTAAGAGGATTTCCAGGCAAATTCTTTCAAAACTGAAGTTAGATGCACTAACAACTTTACGAAACTTTATACATTTTAAGAGTTGAATATAGTTGTATAAACATATGTATAAACTTTACCCAACCTTTATGATTTGATATCAAAACCAGAAGAAAGTCCAATTATGGAAATAGATGAAAAAAATTCTTAACAAATTATTACAAATCTAGACCCAGCAGTACATATAATAAAATAAATTATCATGACACAAGAGTTTGTTCTTTATCTATCACCCACAGAATTAAGATGACTTAGCATTAGAAAATACATTTAAGACTTTCTGGATGGCTATATGGCAGATTAGATATTCAGGGAATCCATATTGTCTAGACTATTAACTATTATATATTCTATACATAATATATATGTATTTTTCCAGCTTTATTAAAATGTAATTGACTTATAGTTCTGTATAAGTTTAAGGTGTACAGCACAATGATTTGACTTACACATATTGTGAAATAATTACAATAAGTTCATTTAACATTTATCACCTTATATAAATAAGAAAGAAAGAAGAAAGAAAGAAAGAAAGAAAGAAAGAAAGAAAGAAAGAAAGAAAAGGCGTTTTCCCCTCTGTGATTAGAACTGTTAGGATTTATTCTCCTTACAACTTTCACATATACCATAAAGCAGTGTTAACTACAGTCATCATAGTGTACATTGCACCCCTAGCACTTTTTATCTTATAATAGGAAGTTTATATCTTTTGACCATCTTTATCCAATTTTCCTTCCCCCCAACCATTTCCTCTAGTAACCACAAATATGATCTCTTTTTCCTTTTAAAAAAATTACATTTATTTATTTTTGAAAGAAAGAGACAGAGTACAAGTTGGGGAGGGACAGAGAAAGAAGCAGACACAGAATCCAAAGCAGGCTCCAGGCTCTGAGCTGTCAGCACAGAGTCTACGTGGGGCTCAAACTCACAAACTGAAATCATGACCTGAGCCAAAGTCAGACACTTAACCGACTGAACCACCCAGGCACTCCTCTTTTTCCTTTTTTAAATGAGTTGGTCTTTCTTTCTTTCTTTCTTTCTTTTTCTTTCTTTTTTTCTCTTTCTTTCTTTCTTCCTTTGTCTTCTTTCTTTCTTTCTTGTCACATATAAATGAGATCATATAGAATTTGTCTTTTTCTGTCTTGTAAGGAATATAATCTTTTTCTGTTTTATTTCACTTAGCATAATGTCCTCAAGGTATAAGCATGTTGTCATAAATGATAAGATTTCTTTCTTTTTTTATGCATCATATTCCATTGTGTGTCTGTGTGTGTGTGTGTATCACATTTCCTTATCCATCAATAGACACTTAGGTTGTTTCCATATCTTGGCTATTATAATTAATGCTACTATAAACATGAGTGGGAGGGCACTTATATCATTTTGCCATAGTGTTTTTATTTTCTTCAGGTATATCCCAGAAGTGGAATTGCTGGATTATATAGGAGTTCTATTTTTAATTTTTTATGGAGCCTTTACACTGGTTTCCATAGTGTCTGCACCAATTGACAATCCCACCAACAATGTACAAGAGTTCTTTTTTTTCTCTACATCCTTGCCAGCAGTTGTTATCTTTTGTCTTTTTTATGAGAGTATATCACTATTTTTTAAATAAAATCTTAAATTTGAGAATAAACAAGGAAGAATTAATTGATTTCATTAGAGATTTTCTAATCCCAAATGATATAGACTTAAAATTTAATTGAATACATATTATACAGTTAGAAGGCAAATTTGAATACTAGCAAGGTTGGAAGGCCATATTAACCTCTCCCCCATTCTAATAGTATCCCCCAAGGCTGATAGAGGTAGATACTGAAGACACCTTCATCTGAATGTGATTTTCTTGTATTCATTCCTAAGAAGCTAAACTTAAAATTTAGTTTCAAATAATCATCAGGTTTTTTTTAATGTCCCACTTCACATATAAATCATTTGGGTGAATATAAATTAAAAAATCAAACACCTACTTCTTTACAACATAAAGTAATAGGGACCAGATTTACCAACCTACATTTAAAAAACTTAAAACCTAATGAAATATACAAAAGTAATGTTTTTTCAGACTGTGAATATCAAGTAAGGAGGATAGTGGACATTGAGAGATAGGACATCAATATGTGAGACTTATAATTGCCCAAGCTACTGCCTGGAGAGAATTTGCAGTCTGCAGCGTAGGAGGATTCTAAGAAATTTGGTCTTACTGTGATGAGACAAAGATGGATGTCAGTCAAGGCCAATAATGCTAGTTTTCATAGGGCAGAGGTTCAAAGAAAAGAAAGCTCACAGAAAGAAAACTCCTGAGATTTGAAGAGGATCCTCCTCAAGTCTTCAGCTGAATACTAACAAGCATATGTGTATGAGAAAGCTACAAAACTCTGGGGAAAGAACTCAAAACTATTAGAGAAAACAAGCTCCAAAACACACATAGGGCCAGATATAGTTCTGTTCCCCCCAGTCAGTGTGCAAAATCTCATAAATCACGACTCATTGGGCAGATTACTCAGAAGAGTTTTGATGTAATTGTTGGGAAATATTAGTTTTTAATTAAACTCTCCTATGGTCCTGCTTAACCAATCTTAAAAAAAAATAGACATCCTAAATTGTACCTATTAAGAGGAAAGAAAGGCAAGAGCAAGAATACTGGTGAAACTTGAAAAAAAAATTCTGATTATGTTAATAATGTTTTATAAATGTTATCTCAATTTTAATAGTTGTACTGTCAAAATGTAAATGTTAATATTATTTGAAGATGAGATAGAAATAAACAAGTACTCTCTATGTAACTTTAAAATTGTCTTGTACACCTAAAATTATTTCTAAATAAAAAGTAAGTACACAAATGAAAATAAGACCCCAAAAAAGTATAATATTTCTAAGTAATTTAACTACATCCCTGAACAAATATCAATAATATTTTTTAAAGTTTATTTATTTATTTTGAGAGAGACAAAGACAGCATGAGCAGGGGAAGGCAGAGAGAGAGAGAGACAGACAGACAGACAGACAGATTCCCAACCAGGCTCTGTACTGTCAGCACAGAGTCCGACACAGGGTTCAAACTCATGAAACCGTGAGATAATGACCTGAGCTGAAACTGCAAGTCTGACGCTTATCCGACTGAGTCACCCAGATGCCCCAATAATATTGATACACAAAATTATTTTATTCCCCAAAATAAAGCAAAAGTTATAAGACATGTAAAAAAGTAGGCAAATATCACAAAATAACTCATAATGAGAAAGAAATCAATTCAAAGACACTCAAAAATTTAACAAATAGAATTAAACAAGGACATTAACAGTTGTTAAAACTTTATTCTACATGTTTAAAAATTGAAAGGAAGTAACACTAAAGATATAAAAATTAACCATCTCATGATTCTAGGGATTAAAAAATTTAGGACTGCTATGAGAGAATATACCATAACCTGGGTGGCACAAACAACAATCGCTTATTTGTCACAGTTCTGGAGGTAGAAAGTCCAAGATCAAGGTAACAACAGAGTCAGTATTTGGCTAGGGACCTCTTAGGGTTTACATACAAGCCATCTTCTGACTGTACCCGCACATGGTGGGAAAAAAGCAAGTGAGGCTTTGGGGGATCTCTTATAGAAGTGTTCTAATTCCATTCATGAGGGCTCTATCTTCATGACCTGATCACTTTTCAAAGGTCCCACCTGCAAATACTATTACAGTGGGGATTAGACTTTAGCATATGAATATATATGATTAGGGGACACAAACATTCAATCGGTAGCAAAAGCTGTAATGTCTCAGATGAAAAATATGCTGAATGGAATTAACAGGTAATTAGATTTTGCAAAAGAAAAGATTACTATACATGAACACACATGCACACACACACACACACACACACACAATCCTAAATGGAACCCAGAGGAAAATAAGGTTACAAAAGAAAAGTTAAGGGGCACCTGGCTGGCTCAGTTGGTAAAGCATGAGACTTAATCTCAGGGTCATGAGTTCAAGCCCCATGTTGGGCGTGGAGCCTACTTTATAATGTAGGAGAAAACAGAAAAAGTATTGAAAAGCAAGAACCAAAATTTAAGATCCAAAAAGCTCAACTAATATGAAGCATAAGAAAATAATAAATAAAATTATACCAAGACATACTATAATCTCATTTCTCAAAACTAATGATAAGCATAAAATCCAAAATATAACCAAAAGGTGTCAAGGTAGGGTGGAGGGGTGAAACACTTAATGTTTTTAGGCACCGAGATAAAAATTACCTTGTTGGCTTCTTGCTAGAAACAATACAAACCAGAAAAAAATGAACCAAAATTGTTAAAGTGATGAATGAAAAGGAAACTAAAAAACAAACTGTCATTAAGGTGGGAACTTGTTGGGATGAGTACTGGGTGTTGCATGTAAGTTATGAATCACTAAACCTTATGCCTGAAGCCATTATTACACTATATGTTAACTTGGGTTTAAAAAAAAAAACAAAAACAGATAACCATCAACCAAGAATTCTATACACAGTTTAGTTGCATTTCAAAAAAGCAAAGGAGATAAAAACATTTCCAGTATGCAGAATCTGAAAGAAATAATTACCTTATACTACAAGAATTTTAAAAGAATTTTTTTTAGGAAAAAAGAAATATAATATCAAGTGGAAATCTGAATGTACATATAAAGGAAAGAAGAAAAAATAATTGTCTATGTGGTACATATGAAACGTTTTAAAAGATATTGTTTAAGTCTCTTTAAGTGACAATTGCCCCTTTATTTTTTTCCAATGCTGGTATTATTTATTTTTTTATTATTTTATTTATTTATTTATTTTTTTTATTCTCAAGTTAGTTAACGTAGAGTGTAGTCTTGGCTTCAGAAGTAGAATCTAGTGATTCATCTGTTACGTATGATCCCCAGTGCTCATAACAACAAGTGCCCTCCTTAATGCCCATCACCCAAAAAAAGTCAGAGAAAAACAGATATCATATGATTTCACTCCTATGTGGAATTTGAGAAACTTAACAGATGAACATATGGGAAGGGAAAGAAAAATAAAATAAAAGTAAGACAATTGCCCCTTTAAAGCAAAACTAACAACAGTGCATTATGGGGTTTATATAAATTTTGAAGTGATGCATATGCCAACAGTAGCACAAAAGCCAGAAGGAAAAACATATAAAAACAACAACAAAATCTTGGAATCATAATGTTGTAAATTTCTTATTCCATAAGTCAAGTGGTATATTACTTGAAGGTAGAAGTGTGTTAAAGATGTATGCTATAAGCTCTAAAGCAACCACTAAATCAACAAAGCAAATGTTTTTACCCACCCCAAAATAATATGAAATAACATAAACTACTCATTTAACAAAAAAATAAGATAGTACAAAGATGAAAAATAGAATGACAAGCAGTTGGAATGAATGGAAAACAAAACACAAAATAGATTTCACCCAGCTCCACAAATAATTACATTAAATATAAGTTTTAATACTCAATTAAATAGGAAATAGGGGCAGATTATATTTTAAAAAGAAACACAAAACAAGTCACTCTACCTGGCCAAGAAGAAACCCACTTTAAATATAAAGACCAGCATAGGTTAAAAGAAAAGGATGAAAATAGGCATACTAGCACTAATCAAAAGCAAGTGAGTGGCTACATTAATATCAGTCAAAAAAGATTTCAAAGCAAACAATATTACCAAAAGAAGAAGATAAATGACATTTAAATATGATACAGGAGTCAATTAATCGAAAAGATATAACAATCATAAATACCTATGTACCTTGTAACAAATACTTAAAATGCATAAAGCAAGAATTAGATATCATGGAAAAAAAGGCAAATCCACCATTATAGTCAAATATTTCAACACTTTTTAAAAATAATTGATAGAAAAAGTGGAAGGAAAAATCAATAAGTACATAGAAAACTTGAACAGAACTATCAATCAATCTGAACTAAATGACATTTATAAATTATTTCACCAAGCAACAGTAAAGTATACATTCTTCTTAATATTTGGAACGTTTACAATATTCTGGGTCACAAAACAAGTCTCAATGAATTAAAAATTATTTAAGTTACACAAAGTGTGTGTAATCTGACAATGCTGGAACTAAATTAGTAATTAAAAACAGAATATTATGTGAAAATTTCTCAAATATTTCAAAGCAAAATCTACTTCTATTTAAGTGAGGAGCAAAGAGCCAAAAAAGAAAAATTAAAACATACTGAAAACTGAATGAAAACGGAAATAAAACACATAAAAAATTTTAGATGTGTCCTCCAGTTGCTAGAGGAAAATTTATAGTATGAAATGCTTATATTAAAGATCAGTTACTATCTTAAATAAACCAAAAGAGCAAAACAAAACCTAAAATCTTCCAAGAAAAAAAGAGATTGTAAAAATCAGCATAGAAAAAATGTGAAAAACATTTCCAGACATGAGAATATAGTATTTCCCTACCTATTCTATGAGGTCAACATTACTTTAAAACTCAATCTAGATAGCACATGAAAAATAAAGAAAAAAAGCAACAGACCAATATTTCTTATAAACATAGCATGAATATTTATACTAATATCGCACCAAACTGAATTAAGCAATATGGAAACATGATAACTCATCATAAATGAGTGCTCTTTATTGCAGGTTGTCAAGTTACTTTAATGATAAAATAATCTATCAAAATAAATCACTTATCACCAAATTTACAAAATGATTATATATTTATAGTCATCTGATTTGATGTAGAATATCATTTGATAATATTCAACACCTATTTTGGTAAAAAACTTAAGGGAACTATGAATAGAAGGCAATTTCTTCAACCTGATCAGTTACATCTACAAAATAACTAGAGCTAACTTCACATTTAATAGTAAAGCACTGGATGGTCACCAGAAGGGTGGTGGGTGGGGGGTTGGGTGAAATAGGTGATGGGGATTAAAGAGTATACTTATCTTGTAGAGCTCTGAGTCATTATATTGTATATTCAAAACTAATATACTACACTGGAATTAAAAACAAAACAAAATAGGCAGCTCTTTCTGCCTACAGGTCCTGTCTCTGTGCTTTAATAAAACCATCTTTTTGCACTGAAAAACAAGACAAAACAAAACAAAACAAAAAATACTGAATAATGCTAAGATCAAGATCAAGAAAGACAAAGCTGTCCATTTCTATTCAGGGTTTCATTGGAGTTTCTAGCCAGTGTAATAAGCCATAAGTACACACACACATGCGCGCGCACACACACACACACACACACACACACACAGTATGAAGGAGATATCTCTCTCTCTCTATCTGCATGATCTATATCATCTATATCTATCTATCTAACGTATAGATTTATAAATGGGGAGATACATTATTATACTTTAGTACATCCATACATTTGCCATTTTTTGTCATATGATATGTCATAATATGTGATACAAAATATTTATATTAGTTCCACTTGTTTCCAAGCAGTGTTCAATTTATATTCCTATATTTTTCTTCCTAATCTGAATTATTCTAAGTTAATAACTATGATGTATATTAGCACACACTTAAAATTCCTTCAAATTATGTATGTGATTTTTCTTCCAGTAGCCACATATAGGTATATTTTATTTTCTCATTCTTAACTGACTTATATTTACTACTAAATATCTGTTTTAATTTCAATTTTTTTAACATTTATTTATTTTTGAGAGTGAGAGAGACAGAGCATGAGCGGGGGTGGGTGGGCAGAGAGAGATAGAGAGACACAGAATCCGAAGCAGGCTCTACACTCCGAGCTGTCAGCACATATCCCGACGCGGAGCTTGAACTCACAAGCCATGAGATCATAACCTGAGCCAAAGTCGCACTCAACCGACTGAGCCACCCAGGCGCCCCTAATTTCAATTTTCTAAATAAAGATGATACAATTCCATAAAATCTATATAAACTAAGCTTTCTCAGAAGAAGTAAGACATAGAAAAATAAGTCCACAGGATTTATATACTTCTTTTCTTATTGGTATATACATCTACATTATATTTACATTATTTAAGATAAACTTGCTGTATATGAAATTTCAGGGCTAAGAAAAAAAATAAAACAAAACAAACACTTTTTCCAGTTTCTTTGGAAACCAGGTCAGAAATGCCATAGGTAACCTACATACTGCTGGGAGTAAAAGGGAGAAATCCCACCTGCAAATTTCAGTTGCTGACAACCTGCTGGAAAAGACAGGTGCCAGGCTCTAGGTGTATTATATTACTGTTTAAACTCCAGAGAAAAGCAATTAAAACAATGTGTTTAGTCTTCTTTGGAAAATGTGTGAATTACTTTAATTTCAAAAGTAAGGCAATGTCACAACTGAAGTTCTGCTTCCTCTTTGGCTACTGAAACTTTTTAACTAGTAGAGAAATAGCAGGCTTGGTAATAGCACACAGTATCCATGGCAACAGTTTCTTCAGTATTTCACTTGCCCACATTTGGAAAGGTCATCTTTTGTTTTCATCATTTTATGGTCCACATTGTTTACTTTTAATGAATAGTTCTTAATTCAAGCTAGGGTCAATTACTTTGAGTCCACTTTTTCCTTTGTTCTTCATTATATAATAATGCAGTGGTTATTTCATATATGTTTTAGTTTAAATAATTGAACGTGATATAAATATTCACTGTCAAACATATATACTCCTCTGAGGTAATTGGTTTTTGTTTGGGTTTTGTATTTAGTTCTATTTAAAAGCTAGTTTGAAAATTTAAAAGTGGTTTGAAAATGGTAATCTGTGGCCTTAAAATCAAATAATACAACTGTCTAAACTATTAATAAGACATAAAGTACACTAAAAGCTCTAAATGCTATTAAGTCAAAAAGGTTCATGGTCATTCAGGAAGAATGAGTTGAATAAGGCATTATCCAGAAGTGAGTAAGTCATCACTTTCACGGAAATTTATATTTGCCTTAAAATTAATGTTTGAAAGGAATAATTTGAAATCTTATAATCTTATAATCAGCAGATGCTTTAATATATACTTTATGTACATTATCTCATGTAATCCCTACTGAAACCAGCCTTGTTAGGCAGATATTCTATCAGCATTTTGCAGATGATAAAAATGCTGCTTAGGGTAGATAAGAAGGTGGAGCATGTAAGACATAAAAGCTGAGATTACTGAAACTATGATTTACAATTCTCATCCATACACATACAGTAAGCACCTTTTTGCCTTTTTTCTTTCTTTGCTCAGTTTCTTCTCCAAAGTAATTGTTAACTCCTTATTCCTCCTTTCTTTCTGCTGCCAGCATTCAGCTTCGAAATTCCTAATTCATATTTTTCACTGTGATGATTTCTCCAATCTTCTGTATTATAAATCAGACTTGATTTTCTTTCTTCTTGATCATTTAAATGTTTTTTTTTCTAAATTGTCTCTGGTATTTAATATTTTTCCCATTTATCCAACCTATTGTCCACATATGTTAAGGCCTGTATTGATCATTTCTCTACACACACACACACACACACACACACACAGACACACACTCAGAAATGTACTCCTTTTAATGTAATAAAAGACAAAGAAACTAATGGAGTGTATAGAAGAAAAGAATATTACAGAGAAGAAACAGTATTATACAATCTTAACATTAGAAGTTTTTTTTTTTTTTTTAATCTGAGGAAAAGGAAGCTGTACTTCTTACTCTGAGGTATTGTAAGCGTGCATAAATTATTGATATATACCATGACCACAAAAGTTTGTTCCTTCTCCTTTCCTATTCAGATACTCACAATTAAAGATTTTCCAAACTCTTTCCCTATTTTAGTATCCTATTATTTTCTTTCTTGTTTGTTTATTTTTTATCACTGAATAACTATATTGAACCTCATTTCTAGGTAGTCCATTAGCATGAAGGTACAAATGAGGAAAAACAAGGAGGGAGAAAATGGCATAGCACAAGAATTTTATTTTGATCAGTAATAGAATCTTACATTGCCAGTATATTTGCAAAGGGTGGCACTTTTGTGGAATATTATTAGGTATGTGACAATAATTAGGTATCTGGGGAAAGAAAGATTAAAACTGACTGGGTTATGGGAAAATGAGAACTGTCAACAGTCTACTTTCCTCTATGGCAATCAAAGAAGAGATTATTATATATTCTATTAGAGTATTGCCATTTATTTTGGTAATAGAGCTTCAATTTCTCTTCTGCCTTAACCTTACCAGTGCTTCCTTTTAGTGGAACCAAAATAGCTACCAAAGAAAGGAAATTACTAGTACACATTTATTTTCAAATTGCAGACTTATGAATATGAATAGTCACTTATTAGAATTTTATTTAAAAATTCATAAATGGTTAAAATAATATGTGGAAATAAGATTACTTGAATCAAAATATATAATAGATTATATTAAATATTTATTTTATTATTTATTCTGTAAAGAGTAACATTTGGATGTAGCATTTGAAAATGCAAAGGTATAATTCTGTGTAATTATAAGACTGAAAAACTAGATTATGTTAATTGTGTTTCTATATTTGCTAAACCAAAATATACTTGAAAGATTGACAAGTTTTAAGCAGAATTAAAAAAATCTCCCTGTACAAAATTTATTGCAAAATATCCCTTTTATTTTATACTTAGAGAAAGAAAGAGTAGAGGAGAGAGGCAGAAGGAGAGAGAGAATCTTAAGCAGGGCTTATGATACTGGGCTTCATCCCATGACCATGAGATCATGACCTGAGCCAAAATCAAGAGTCTGATGGTTAACTGACTGAGCCACTCATATGCCCTGCAAAATACTCCTTTTAAAGAGCATATATTTGACGGGTTTGAGCCCTGCTCAACAACCTCAGTGCTCTGGTCATGATCTCAGGGTTCATGAGTTCAAGCCCACATCATGCTACATGCTGATGGTGCGAAGCCTGCTTAGTATTCTCTCTCCCTCTTTCTCTGCCCCCCGCCCCGGTATCTCTCTCTCTGTCTCTCAAAATAAATAATAAACTTTTCTTAAAAAAGAATATCTATTTGAAGAATCAATAATACTGACTCTTCTGAAATATGGTCATAAAAAATTTGACTCATCAAAAAATAATTTTACAATATTTATATAGTCTTTATTTAAAATGTTTTCCTTTATTTTTTTTCCTAGTAGAGTTTGTTCTTTTCCTTGCAGATTGCAATAAGTAACCTTTGAAAGGATAAGTATCCAGAAGGCCAATGAGTAATTTCAAATGCATTATTGTAAGGGATATGGAAGATTTGTACAGGTTGATCTCTGAAGAGTACAATAGGTTAAGTTGCTTGCAAAATGGATTCTGAGGCAGGGAGTACTTATAAAGAAACAAGAGAGTAAGAATACAAACTCTTGAATGACAGAAAGATAAAAAGTATGAAGAGTACTATAGGACAGATTTTCTGGCAAATAGATTCTGAGGCAGCAATTTATATGAAGTAGGCTAATTAGGGAGGACTTTTAGGACACTAATCTCTAAGACATGAGGAAAATAGGATTGGGCAGAAGGGGTAGTTGAAATACTCTGCACTTGCAACAAAGGCCGCAGCTGACCTCACACTTAGCTCTGGAGCTGGGATAGTTCTTTAAAATCATCTTAAAGGGAGGCACAGAGGAAGAGACAGATATCTGTAGAGTAGAAAAACGTAGTTTAGAAAACACAAATTTTTAAAATATGCATTAGACATGGTTGCCCTTTGTTCCAGAGAGAAATACAATCCTACTACAATGATATTCATTAAAATATTATGAATAGATTACAACAAAGGCTGTCAGTGCTTCTGCTCAAAAGACATGCAGAGAAGTAAGAAATCCACAGAGAACTGCATCCCAGCGGTAAGTGAATCAAACAATTTTTAAGCTGGTATTGATGCTGGCTAGGGGGAAATATCCAAGCCCATACCTGGCATAAATGTAAATTCCAGTTATGATAGATCACTGCCCCTTACTCAAGAGAAAGAGTGCAAGTTAACCAAAAAGTGGCTGTTTTGTCTCATATTATTTCATGAGCATTGACTTCTGCCAGTTTGGATGGAGATTCAGCAGCAGCCGCAGTACCTAGATCAACCTTGGAGAGTGAGAGCCCATGCTGTCGAGTCCTATGTACACCCTCCATTTCTTGCCACTTTGATACTCTCTTAATGAACTCATTTTTTCAGCATTAGGAGTCTGTATCCTTGATTGTCCAATGATTTTTTAAAATGACTTTTTATTCTAATTCCAATATGGTTAATACACATTGTTATAATTAGATTCAAGTGTACAATATAGTGATTCAGCACTTCCATACAAAAGGCAGTGCTCATCAGGAAAAGTGCGCTCCTTGATTTCCATCACCTATTTCATCCATTCTCCCACCAATCTCCCCTTTGGTAACCATCACTTTGTTCTCTATAGTTAAGAGTTTGTCTCTTTCTTTCTAATTTCGTCCCTTTGTTCCTTTGTTTTGCTTCTTAAATTCCACAGGTGAATGAAATCATGTGCTATTTGTCTTTCTCTGATTGACTTATTTTACTTAGCATTATACTCTATAGCTCAATCCATGTCATTACAAATAGCAAAATTTCATCATTTTTCTATGGATGAATATGATTCCATTGGATATATATACCACCTCTTCTTTATCTATCCATTTATCATTGGACACTTGGACTCCTTCCATAGTTTGGCTATTGTTAAAAATGCTGCAATAAAGATAGGGATGCATGTATCTGTTTGAATTAGTCTTTTTATATTTTGGGAGTAAATACCCAGTAGTGCAATTACTGAATGGGAAGGTAGTTCTATTTTTAATTTTTTGAGGAATATCCATACCGCTTTCCAGAGTGGCTGCACCAGTTTGCATTCCCACCAACAATTCACAAAGGTTCCTTTTTCTCCACATCCTCATTTCTTGTATTTTTTTTTTGTTTTTTGTTTGTTTGTTTGGTTTTTATTTTTTTTAGTTTAGCCATGGTGACAGGTGTGACGCGACATATCATTGTAGTTTTAATTTGCATTTTGCTGATGATGAGTAATATTGAGAATCATTTCATGTGTCTATTGGACACCTGAACGTCTTCTTTGGAGAAATGTCTGTTCATATCTTCTGTACATTTTTATTTGTATTATTTATATTGGGGTATTGATTAGTTTAAATTCTTTATATATTTTGGATACTAACCCCTTATCAGATATTTCATATGCAATCTTCCATTCAATAGGAATCTTCTTCCATTCAATAGGTTGCCTTTTAGTTTTATTGATTGTTTCCTTTACTGTGCAGAAACTTTTGGTGTATTTTGGTGTATTCCATCATTTTTTTGTTGCTTTAGGTTCCCTTGCTTCAGGAGTCATATCTAGAAAAATGTTGCTACTTTCAATGTGAGAGAGATTACATTACATCCTCTTCTAGGATTTTTAGGGTTTCAGGTCTCATATTTGCATGTTTAATCCATTTTGAGTTTATTTTTGTGTTTGATGTCAGAAAGTGGTCCAGGTTCATTATTTTTCATATAGCAGTCCAGTTTTTCCAGCACCATTTGTTGAAGAGACTATCTTTTCCCATTGGATATTCTTTCCTGCTTCATCCAAGATTAATTGACTATATGTTGTAGGTGTGTTTATAGATTTTCTATTCATTCTATTGATCCATGTGTCTATTTTTGTGCCAATACCATGCCGTTGTGATTAATACAGCTTTGTAATATAATTTGAAATATTGAACTGTATTATGTCCAGCTTTGCTTTACTTATTCAAGATTGGTTTAGCTATTTGGGATCTCTTGTGGTTTCAAATTCTAGTAACACTTTTTCTAGTTCTGTGAAAAATGATGTTGGTATTTTGATAGAAATTGCATTAAATCTGTAGATATATTTCCGAAGTATAGACATTTTAACAGTATTTGACCTTGTAAACCATGAGCATGGAACGTCTTTCCATTTCTTTGTGTTATTTTCAATTTCTTTTATCACTGTTTTATAGTTTGCATAGTATGAGTCTTTCACCTCTTTCATTAGATTTCTTCCTAGGTATCTTATTTGGGGAGGAATAGTAAATGGTATTGTTTTGCTAATCTCTTGCTCTTTGCTTCATTATTATTATACAGAAATGGAACAGATTTCTGCACATTGATTTTATATCCTGTGACTTAACTGAATTCATTTTTCAGTTCTAGTAGTTTTTTGTTTTTGTTTTTTTTTTTGGTGGATTCTTTAAAGTTTTCTATATATAGTATCATGTTTTCTGCAAATTGTCAAAAGTTTTACTTCTTACTAATTTGGATGCCTTTTATTTATTTTTGTTGTCTAACTGTTGTGTCTAGGACTTCCAGCACTATGTTAAATAAAAGTGGTGAGTATGGACATCCCTGTCTTGTTCCTGACTTAGATGAAAGGCTCTCAGTTTCCCCCCATTGAGCAGGAGGTTAGCTGTAGGTTTTTCATATATGGCCTTTATTATGTGAGGTGTTTCCTCTAAATAAAATATTGAGGGTTTTATCATGAATTGATTCTATACTTTGTCAGATGCTTTCTCTTCATCTATTGAAATAATCACATGGTTTTTACCCTTTCTCTTATAGATGTTATGTATCATATTGATTTGCGAATATTGAACCACCTTGCAATACAGGAATAAATCTCACTTGATGGTGGTGAATGGTTTTATTAATGTATTGTTGGATTAAATTTGCTAGTATTTGCTGAGAATTTATATATATATGTTTATCAGAGATATTGGCCTATACTTCTCCTTATTTTGTTTCTTTATCTGGTTTTGGTATCTGGTTGATACTGGCCTCATAAAATGATTTTTGGAACTTTTCCTTCTTCGTCTATTGTTTGGAATAGTTTGAGAAGAATAGGTACTAACTCTTTAAATGTTGGTATAATTTACCTGTGAAACTGTCTATTCTTGAGCTTTTGTTTCTTGGGAGTTTTTTGGATTATTTATTCAATTTCATTGCTGGTAATTGGTCTATTCAAAGTTTCCATTTCTTCCTGCTTCAGTTTTGGTAATTTATATGTTTCCAGGAATGTATCCATTTCTTCTAGATTGTCTAATTTATCAGCTTACGGTTTTTCATAATATTCTCTTACACTTGTTTGTATTCCTGTGGTGTCAATTGCTATTTCGCCTCATTTACTGGTGATTTTGTTTATATGAAACATTTCTCTCTGTCTCTCTCTCTCTCTTTATTTTATTTTATTTTATTTTATTTTATTTTACTTTGGTGAGTACAGCGAGAAGTTTATAAATTCTGTTGATCTTTTCAAAGAACCAGCTCCTGGTTTCATTGATCTGTTCTATATATATGTGTGTGTGTATATATATATATATATATATATATATATATATATTTACTTTATGTAACAGTTATTTCTATTCTAATCTTTGTTATTTCTTTCCTTCTGCTAGTTTTGGGTTTTGTTTGTTCCTCTTTTTCTAACTCCTACGTTAGGTTGATTATTTGAGATTTTCATTACTGCAAACTTCCCTCTTAGAATAGTTTTTGCTGCATCCCAAAGTTTTTATCGATCATGTTTTCATTTTCATTTGTTTTCATGTAGTTTTTAATATTTTCTTTGTTTTCTTAGTTGACCCATTATTTGTATAGTAGCATGTTATTTATCCTTCATGTATTTGTGTCATTTCCATATTTTTCTTGTGGTTAATTTTTAGTTTCAAAGTATTGTGGTGAGAAAAGATGCATGGTATCACTTTGATCCTTTTGAATTTGTTGAGGCTTGTTTTGTGCCTCCTGTGTGATCTATTCTGGAGAATGTTTCATGTACACTTGAAAACAATATATATTCTGCTCTTTTAGAATGGAATGTTCTGAATATATCTGCTAAATTCATCTGGATCAGTAATTCTTTCAAAGCCACTCTTTCCTTGTTGATTTTCTGTTTAGATGATCTGTCCATTATGTAAGGGGGGTTTTGTCCATTATGTAAGTCCCCTACTATTATTGTATTACTATCAGTTCCTTTTTGTATGTTATGAATTGTTTTATGTATTTGGATGCTCTAATGTTGGGTGCATAAATATTTACAATTTTTATATCTTACTGTTAGATTGTCCCTTTATTATTATATAGTGTCTTTTTTTGTCTTCTTTTACACACTTTATTTTAGAGTCTATTTTGTTTGATATAAATATTGCTACTCCATCTTTTTTTTGATACACATTTGCACAATACATGTTTCTCCATCCCCTTACTTACTTTTTTTTTTACTTTTTAAAATGTTTATTTATTTTTGAGAGAGACTGAGACAGAATGCGAGTGGATTGGGGCAGAGAGAGAGGGAGGCACAGAATCTGAAGCAGGTTCCAGGCTCCAAACTGTCAGCACAGAGCCTGATGTGGGGCTCGAACTCACCAGCTGTGAGATCATGACCTGAACTGAAGTCTGACATGCAACTAACTGAGCCACCCAGGCGCCCCTAATCCCCTTACTTTCCATCTGCATGTGGCTTGGTTTGAAATGCATCTCTTGTAGACAGTATACAGATGCATCTTGCTTTTTTTTTTTATTCACTCTATCACCCTATGTCTTTTGATAACAGCTTAGTCCATTTACATTCAAATAAGTTTTATTTATTTTTTTTTTTAATTTTTGAGAGAGAGGCAGCACAATCAGGGGAGGGGCAGAGAGAGAGGGAGACATAGAATCTGAAGCAGGCTCCAGGCTCTCAGCTGTCAACACAGAACCCAGTGTGGGGTTCAAACCCATGAACTGTGAGATCACAACCTGAGCCACAGTTGGACACTTAACTAACTGAGCCACCCATGTGCCCCAGTCCATTTATATTCAAAGAATTTATTAATAGATACCAATTCATTGCCATTGTGTTACTTGCTTTGTGGTTGTTTTTGTAGTTTTTCTCTGACCCTTCCTTCTTTTTATCTCTTTCAGGGTCTGCTGGTTTTCTTGAATGATGGAATTGGATTTCTTACTCTTTATTTTTTGCATATATATTATTGGGTTTTGATTTGTGGTTACCATTAAGTTTATACACAACATCTTCTTCATATGGTAGTCTATGCAGTCTATGCAGAATTAACAAATTTTGATACTCATTCTTCACTCCTCTCCCCTCCATTTTTCAGATAATTGGTATCATATCTTACATATTTTACATTCTTTTATTTTGTGCTTCTTCTGGCTGATTTTTAAAGTTATATATTTTTTTTTTTTTGCTTTTGTGCTTTCTAGTTTTCTTACTCTTACCTATGCTTTTTGTTTTCCAGTCACAGAGTCCTCCTTAATTTTTTTGTAAGACTGATTTAGTGGTCATGAATTCTTTTAACATTTGTTTGTCTGGGAAACACTTTATCTCTCCTTCTATTCTGAATGGTAACATTGCTGGGTATTCTTGGCTGCAGATTTTACCCTTCCTGAATTTTGAGTATATCATGCCACTCCATGTGGCCTGCAAAGTTTCTGTTAAAAAAATCAACTGATAGCCTTATGGGGTTTCCTTTGTATATAATTGCCTTTTATTTTTCTCTTTCAACCTTTGAAATTATTTATTTATCACTTTTTTGCCATTTAAATTACTATGTGTCTTGGTGTGGATTTCCTTAGGTTGAATTTGTTGGGGGATCTCTGCGCCTTCTGAATCTCGATCTCTGTTTTCCTCCCAAGATTTGGGAAGTTTTCATGTATTAGTTCTTCAAATACATTTTCTACCTCCCTTTTCTCTCTCTTCTCTTTATGGGATCCCTATAATGCAAATGTCATTACACTTGATGGTGTTGCTGAGTTCTCTAAGTCTATTCTCATCATGCAGTATTTGTCTCTCACCTGTTCAGCTTTATTGGTTTCTACTACTATTTCCTCTAGGTTGTTAGCCCACTATTTATTCCATCTGTTGTATTTTTTAATTTTATTCCTTGAATTCTTCATCTGTGATATGTCATGTTTTCATTTCTTTGTCAAGGGCTTCACTGATGTCCTCCACCCTTTCTGAGTCAAGTCATTATTTTAAATTCTCTGTCAAGCATACCATTTATTTCTGTTTTGTTTAGATCCCCTGCAGTGGTTTTGTCCTATTCTTTCATTTGGAACATAATCCTCTGTCTCCTCATTTTGTCTACATCTCTGTGTCTGCTTCTGTGTGTTAGGAAAGTCAGCTACATCTTCTGCTCTTGAAAATAGCGTCTTTATGAAGAAGAGGTCCTGTAGTGACCTGCATGCAGTGACCCCTTTTGACCAGAATCTGGCACTTCAGGGGAAGTCTCCTGTGTATTGCTTGTGTCATGCTTATGTGTCTGAACTGGTTCAGAGGTCCATACTGACTGTCTGCCTATTGTGGGCTGTGCTTGTTCTCTGTGGTGTTAGTGAAACCAAGCAGACAGGTTTTTAGGGGGTGTGACTGGAGGATGGCAGGGGTGGGAGGAGCAGTGGTGTTAACAAAATTTGTGCTGAACAGCTAGTCTTAGGCAGGATTATTGCAAGCTTGGCAGCCCAGGGGGCATGGCATAAGGAGGGGGGAGAGCAGGTCAGGGGCACAGGAATTTGGGTTGAGCTCAGGACCAAGGCCACTAAGCTAGGAGTGTGCAAGTCCTCAGGAGAATGCACATGCAGGGCACTCTGCCAGCTGGTTAAGTAGCAAGTGCCCTGCACAGCTTGCCCTATGTTTATGCCTAGTTGTATGGGTGGGGTAGAAAAGGGTGCCTGCCAGCTCCTTTTTTCCTGGAGAAATACCCCAAGGAGCTCTAAAATCAGTATAAACAAATCTTCCTGTTTGCTCTAGGCATTATGCAAACAGTCTCTTCTATGCTGCCTTTCTGTGGGCTGCTGTCTCTTTAAGAGCGGGGACACCCCTATCACTCACCCTCCTGCTTTGCCCAGTGCTAAGTTAGCTTACTTTTAAAGTTTCAGATTCTGTTTCCTGCTAGTTATACAAACTCAGGTAATTCAGTCCCTCTGGTTTTCAAAGCTGGATATTATGGGGAACTCATCTTGCCTGTGTGGGCTCTCTGGGGTGCAGAACCAATTCTTTCTCCTCTCCATATCCACAGATCCCTCCCTCCTGGGGACAGCTATAGACCACCATTCCTTCCCTTTCTAAACTCTCAGATAGAGCTTCTTCTCTACATTTATTTTTGAAGTTTGTTCTGCCTGTTTCTCAGGTCTATTCACACAGATGTGAGTAATACCTAGTTGTAAACATGGGATAGGATGAACTTAGGGTCTTCCTACTCCTCCATCTTCCCAAGGTCCCTCTGTTTAGCAGCGTTTTTGATGGCAATGTTTTCTGATGGGTATTCCATGCTTTCCCAAGATCATCATAATTCATGTCTCTTACCATTGATCTATCCACATTTCTCTTTCCCCGATTTTGTCTCTGATACCTTCCATAATTTTTCTTCTTGAACCTTAACCAAACAATGAATTTATTTCCCACTTCTCATGTGTTTATGTGTATTCTGACCTTGGAACAATGTAGGTAGGTGTAGGTGCAGCTCCCAGTGTTCTACACATTGGGAATATCTTGCCCAATTATTATTCGTCAGGTCCATTTCTGTATGGAACTGTAGCCCAGAAACAATCCATTTTTACCTTATACTTACCAAATGAGCCAATCCTTCCTTGAATCAAAGTGTGACTTTTTCCTCTTCTGTCAAATAGGGATAAGGGAACATTCATGTGACTATTGAGTTTAACTAATAGAAAGGTATTATTGCATTAATAATGGATAACTTTGGGGTCTAGACCACCTCCTCATGAAGCTTACTTGTACCTCTCAGCCCTATGCCTTGTCATATATATACCATACTTATAATGAATAAGAGTTCAGTTGATTGGAATTTTCATTTGTTGTCTAGAAGTATCTCTGACTATATGGATACTTGATATCCCATGATCAAATTTTCCATCGCAATCAGGGTCCTATCAAATTTGAGTTTTGAACTAGGAATATCTTTTTGCTTCTTCACAATTTTAGGACCCTCCTTTTTGATTCTCCTATTTTGTCTTGCCACAAGTTCCATATGATTTTTGTATTTAGTAGTATGTGCCACCTTCAAAACCTAAAGAGTTCAAGATGGCATTGTATTGTATCTTATTGTGGGGAATGAGAAATGCAATAATTAAAATTTGTTGTTTTTCTTTACACACAATGTTCCTACATTCCCCATTACTCACATGACTAAAACCTAAAAAGAAAATAATTGGAGTAGTAGACACCTCCACGAAACTTTATAGAGCTTAGTTTCCATCCTATGAGGAACATGTGTATTTTATTAGACTCCAATATACCTGTTACTTCTTGCTCGTACAACAAGATGTCATCATCCAGCAATTATGTCATCGATATAGTCAACCAAAGTGATTTATGTAGAATGTGTAAGTGGTTGAATTACTCTAGTACTAGATTTTTATGGAAGGTAGGACTGTAAATGTGTTTTGTGGACAATACTATGTGTACTAGGTTGAATAATATCTTCTTAAATTCCATGTCTACTCAGAACATCAGAGTGTTATTTTATTTGGAAATAGAATCTTTGTAAGTATAATTAGTAAGTTAAAATGAGGTCATAACTGCATTAGGGTGGGAACTAATGGAATTATTTCTGTGCTTATAAAACAACAGAAAACAGAGACACATGAGAACTCCATGTGAAGATACAGTACTTGCATCTATAAGCCAAGGAATGCAAAGCATTGCAGTAGCCACCACAAGCTAGGACAAAGGCATAGCATTGATTCTCCCTCAGAGTTTTCTGAAAAACCAACCCTGCTGACACGTGAATTTCAGGATTCTGTTTTCCAGGACTATGAGAGAATATATTTCTGTTGTTTTAAGGCACCCTAGTTTGTAGTAATTTCATAAAGCAGCTCCAGAAAATTAATACACCATATAAATGCATACTACTTGTTTTTCTTCTCAATCACTTGACTGCAGTGATTTACTGCAGTGCCAATTAATGGCTGTATACAAACTACAGGAATCTGTCTTAATATTCTCTGGAAGATATAACATATCATATCTGGATCAGGTACTGCAAATGAGGCTACTCTTTGTTTGAGTTTGCGATAGCACACTTTCATCTGCTGGGATAGATCTGGTTTTTCTAGATACCAGACTTATGAATGGGATGATAATGAGACTACAATTTTAGCATCCTTTAGATCTAAAAAATGGCCATAGTTTCTATCATTCTTGTCCAGATATTATATTGATCTTGATGTGTTATCTTTGCGGAAAGAGTTTTTGCAGCTTGTGCTGGTTTTTTCTAAAAGATGTCTTACCTCACATATCAAGGAAACAGTGTGAGGATTCTGCAAATGAACAAGAATACAAACCACCAAGCGTTAAACATTTGGATAGCAGTGAAATCATCATCAAGTAGTTCTGTAGACCACTGTGAACCATGCCTGGTCGAAGCCTTCATTTATTGCATGGCCCTAATTTATTACATTCCTTTGATAATGCCCTCTGTGATCTTAATGGGGATGATGACAATTCATTTATTCAGGTAACATTGTCAACTGAGGTCCTGCATCTAAAATGTTTTGCAATGTTTGGGTAATCTTTTGTGGATAATGGTTAAATTGTCAAATAGCTGTAGGCCCCTTTGAGGAAGAACTGGATTAACCATTATTATATACTCTTGCTATGATGTTGTACTTCACTCAGAGTTTTAAGTGCTGACATATGTCAGGGCCGATAGTTCTTTTGGTGTAGAATTCCCTTACAAACTTAGCAGATCTATCCCTTTCTCAGCAAGGTTATATTGTGACATGACTTCAGTTATTAGCCTGACAGCCAAGAGGGAGTGGTATTATCCTAAGAAGTCATGTGTTTTCTCTTAAGAAAGGGGTTTCTGTATGGTCTTCAAGCAAGGAGTTTGTTATCTTAAATAAGGAAGACTGAATTACTTTTGTAGGCCCTAAGTGTTTTTTTTTTTTAATTTTTTTTCAACGTTTTTTTATTTATTTTTGGGACAGAGAGAGACAGAGCATGAACGGGGGAGGGGCAGAGAGAGAGGGAGACACAGAATCGGAAACAGGCTCCGAGCCATCGGCCCAGAGCCTGACGCGGGGCTCGAACTCACGGACCGCGAGATCGTGACCTGGCTGAAGTCGGAGGCTTAACCGACTGCGCCACCCAGGCGCCCCAAGGCCCTAAGTGTTTTGACAAATTTGCAAATTGAAGGTTTTTAAGTGCATGAATTTATATGTGCCCATATAAACTCTGATAATCCAAACATTTCCTAGTTTAAGTTTTTGTTCTTGGCATAACAAATTTTCTGGGGTTGAGAATTCAACTTTTACTGGTGCTCCACTACCCTGATAATCAAATTCTTCTGGGCCAATAGCTATAGAACAAGACACTTCCAAGCTACGCTAATAAAACTCGATTACTTATTAACCATTCATAACATTTTATTGTTTCTTCATTGAATCAATAACATACAGCAAGTGTCATCAATTCCATAATCTTTACTACTCTTGCTTTTATTGAACTTCCCAAAGGCTTGAAAAGTACCTGTACACACATTCCCTTCTACATGTATTTCATCTTGATTCATCAATGGAACACTTTTTTAATAATTACATCTTTACAGTATGCCAAGGGAATTACTACTGAAATTTGATCAATGGTGGGGTCCTTCAATAGTATATGAAGCTGGCAATTTATCCTGCTTCAAAATCTCATTTTGGAATCAGCTTCCTAGGATCATGTCCAGTATCAACAGATTTAAGTCTTATTCCCCAGGAAATAGAGATTTGCTTGCAGGGATTTTGTAGATGAATGCTGTTGAGATCACTATTTGTCAAGGGATTAAAGCAACAGGATTAGAGAACAATTAAACTGGAACTCAGCCATGACTGAGGAATCAGCTAGTTTTACAAGGATTTTGGAGCTGAGATGACTCTTCAGAGATACCCTATATATATGTAAAGGTGGAGATAGACTTCTGCACTCTCTCATTGGCCAGTTTTTGGAGGTGGCTGCCCTTAGGATGAGAGCAAGATGTTAGGTAGAGGTAGTCCCCTTCAATTTAGCACAACTGATGAAGAAGGACTTGACTGTGATAGGTAAACAGGCAACACTCCAAGCAAATCCAGAAATCAGTGACTAGGTCTTTAAATGGTGATCTGGACAGCATTCACTGGAAAGTAATTAGTGTTGATCATCTTCAAATTCATGAATGACTGTGAATATTAGGAGATATTTTTACTTAGGTAACCTGGAATTCTGGCATTCCTCAGAACTCTTACCAATGGAGGTGCAGATGTCAGGGATGTAGAGTAGTTACAAGAAACAGTTTCTAAATGAGGAAATGCAGCTGCAGGGAAGAATATTGGGAAGTTATTATTCTAACCCAGGAAATTATGAAAATAGTTTACTAAAATTAGTCCATAAACTTAATGTTGTTTCTCCAGGTTTAAGAGACAAATGAAACATAATCCTATATAAAATTTAAAATGTCCATGAAAATAAAGCCTACCAACTTTTCAGAGACAGTACACTTTTCTTGACAATTGGATCGAAATTAGTTCATAGAGATTTACATAAAAGCATGAAAAATACAGAAATATATCATGCCATCTTCTGAAATTTCATCTATCTATTGTAGAGTAGAATACATAAGTCAGTTAGCCAATGGTAAAGAAATTATGTCTTTCAACTACTATAAGGATATTTTTTTTTGCCAGACTATCTTTGTTTTGCTTGCTTGCTAGTGTCTTGAGTTTGTTAGTCAGTATGCTTTTCTTATATGCCATTCTTCCAAATTACTGACGGGTAGTCATGATTGTGGGCTCTAGTTGACTGAGATTGGTAGGATATAAATTTGGGTATTTATATCTTCTACATATAAGACTGGTTCTAAGTTTAGTGCACTAAAATATCTGCTTTCTATTGTGCTTTTAAGTTATTAGAATGCAGAAGATAGTAGTTACCTCAAATGCAGAGTGATAGTCATCTTACTTATTACTACTTTGGTAAAGTACTATACCAATTGTGCATTCAAGTAGATTTGGAAGTTACTGTGAACTTTTTATGTTAGCATGTTTGGACTGCTCTGTTATGTAGGCTATTATCTATGTTACTTCATTAGTTGTTTCCTTATTGGGGTCAAAAAAGTTGGCATGTATTTATTCCATTTGATGTTTCTCAGTGCTATGCATTGGATATGAGTTTGTGATACATTTTCATTAGTTCTCTGTTAATTTATTTTGAGGATTTATTTGCTTATGACATTTATTCTGTATGAATTGTTTGCCCTGTTAAAATTTGATTAATTTGTACTTCTGATGATGGGCCAAATTAAACAAAATAAAATGCCAAACTAATAAATATATAATATACATTGCTGGAAAACTAGTAAGGACTCTGCCTCAAACTGCATTATTAATGGATGAAAATTAAAGTTAATTAAAGTATTGATTTGAGAATGAGAACTGTAATTTATTATTTGTGGATCTAATAAAGAGGAACATTTCTCAAGGTCATGTTTCTTTTTTTTTTTCTTTTCTTTAAACAACAAACCAAAAAATTTCTGAGGATAATAAATTGCTTTAAATAATAAAGAGCAATGACAGAGGTGGACTTACTGGGAAGCTAATGAAGTTTAACCCTCAAAGCCCTTAACTTGCATGGATGCCATCTGAGGCCTCAGAAGGGGTGCTAGTAATGTGTTTTAAAACACATATTTTACTGACTTTTCCAAAAGTCAGATATTTTAATTTCTGACTTTTTTCATTCTGACCTCCTCCCCATCACACTTTCCTCAGCGTTAGATACTGTGAAATATTAGGAGACTTTGAGGATCTGGTTAAGAGGAAGTAACTTGGGGTTTAGGTTTAAAGTTTTGGTTTGATAAGGTTAGTTTAGTTAAGATTTATTGGGTTATTTTATTTGGAATAGAGTTACTTCTGATATAAGTAAGATATTGTTAGCTATCCTCACGTATTTTGAAGGATTACTGGTGTGCTGTCATCAAATTTCATGCTAATTTACAAAAATATGTGACCAGCGATACTGTAGACCTACAACAGAATATTTTCTTGCTCTAGGTGAAACTCACAAGTGGCAGCTTTTCATTGCACCCTATATATAGTTCAGAGTAACGTTTTTAGATGCAGAATTTGTTAACTCCAAAATACAAACACGATTACCAGGCACTGTACTTCTTTCTTTGAAGTAGGAGAATTAAATGCAATAATCATTTTTACATCCTGGAAGGGATATTTTAGTATGCTCCTGATCATTGGCCCAGACAAACTACACTGAAACTGTTAGATTTTTGAAATATCATTGAATGCATTTCTTGCCCTTTGGAAAACATTGTATTACTAAAACTTTCAAAGAACTAGCCCACTTCTTGCTCATCCTGTCCCACGATCCCTGTCACCAACATAATAGGCCAATATGATATTCTGCAGAACTCCATAGTCTAATTCTCTCCTTATACCAAAGAGCAGAAGAGTTCATTTAGCCTTGGGTTGTATTTATGAATGGATATGTTTCATGTGAATTCAAATTAGTTATGTTTTTTTTTTAAATTAGAATACATAGGAATACCTACACCAGATGATAGGTTGTACATGCTATACTTGAAGCTTTAATAATCAGATCTAGTGAAGATACTATATTAGACACAACTGCACTATGAAAGTATTAACTGATTAAACTTGCAGTACTTTATGGTCACTCTGGCAAGTTAATTGGAGATATAATAAGAGCCCCAGCCCTGCACTCTTAAGTTCTAAATGGTGACACTAATCACAACCCCAAGAAAATAATACTGTTTTTTATTTATTATTTTGGCTAGGTGTAGGGAAGTTTCAGAGACTTCTGTTTGGCCTTCACCGCTGTATCAGTACTTATCCCATTGGCCAACGACCCAAAGTGAGGTTATTCTTACTGCCAAGTGTGTCAATCTCAGTTACATTCTCAGGCAATGAGAAAATAACCACTGGATAGGTCTGCTGACCCAAAGGATCCATTGCAAATTGGATTCTAGGCAGAATTCTATATATTACCTACCCTTTAAAAATGGTATTTTACACCCATGGGTATGATTGTAAATTTAGACAGTGTTTCTAAGAGTCACCCAAATGTCTGAGTTCTTACTTTTTCAAGTGTGCATTCAGAGTTTTGAATGACCCTAGGTAATTTTATGATGATTATGGAAACTATAATTACAATATATATTTACAGTGATATAGCAGAGCCATTTCTCCTATACCCTTGACCATTTCCTTAACCAATAGATAAAAGTTTGAAAAGTGACTGGAGGAATTGAGGAAGGAATGGGACTTTTTATTAGGGAAACTGCCCTAATTCTTTCTGCTCCTTCATTCTTGTCTTCCTATGATTATAGACATTAAATATCACCTTTGTTTACGCTCATCTGTTGGCACTAAGACTGTCACATTTTACTGACCATCTCCATAACTACCTGTGGGTAAAAACCCCTAGGCTGTGCCTCTGACCTTATCACTTATTATAGTAAATGTAGGCCCCTTGCTTCTAATGGTTAAGCACTGCTACCTGATCTTAATTACCTCAGGGCTCCATCATCCCCATAGATATTAATGAGCCTATTTCTATGACATCTGCTAACATCATCAGTCCTGGGCTGCAAAGAGCCAACACTGAGCTTCTTAGCTTGTTGGGGCTTCTGCTAAGAGATCGTCACTGATGGTCTTGATGAATAATGTGTCCTATGAACTCAACAAAGATGATACTCTGGTGCATCTTGTGGCCTTATATAATATATACAGCTCAGCACTATTCACTTCCTTGACTTTTTCAGTTCTTTTTCAATCATCTGCCAGGGAATCTTCAGGCAATTCCCCTTCAGTCAGCAGACACTATTGCTTACTACAAGCTTCTAAGAGTTCTTGCTTTGAGGTCCTTGCCATAAAGTGAAACTATTTTTCTTAAGAGAGAACTCACAGTTAAATATATTTTTGATTATACAGTCTTACTGTTTGGCCACTTGATCACATCTCAGCAAAATCCAAACCTAGAGGAACTCTCTCACTCATGAACCAAAACCTTTACACTCTATCGCTGTCTCTATCTGACCAATAGTCTAAGAAATTTTATAAAAAGTGAAGTTTTCTTTATTAAGAATGAAGTTTACTTAGAAAAATATTTCATATCTATGTGCTATATATGTATATGTTTGTGTGTTTGTATATACATAGTGTATATGCCCATTTAATATTCCTTTTTCTCAAAATATATAAGCTTTTTTCCTCATTTATCCTCTATGATGTGGACAGAAAAGGTATGAAAGCGTGAGAAGAGGTAATATTATTTTATAAATTATGTAACTAGGTCTAAAGGTAACTAAGGTAAAAAGAAGAGTATGTATTACTATCACCAAACTTTAATTTCACATAATAAAATTTAATACAGCAAATGTTAAAACTCATCATCATTGTTTCATTAAATATGTTTGTGTGCTATTTTTGCTCCAGAAGATAACCAATGCATGGGGAGATTTATCTACAGAAATTAAAGTTTGAAACACAAAGATCCAAGATATATTTTAGTTAAGGTTTTAAAGATAATATATGAAATATTTCTTATACGCTTATCTTTTAAACTGCTCTGGACCAGAAGATATTATAATATATAATTCTTAAAGGACTTGCTATGATGCAATATTTGCCATGCCTGCCCTTTTGGAAAATATGAGCCTTTCCCAGCATAAATCAGTTTTACTGCAGGTAACATGCTCATCCCAATACTCCTGTTCTTGAAGATGATCACTTTACATTGAATATATTTCATTCATAATTTCACATTTATTTAAATACAGGTTTTAGAGATTCCAAGGCAAAACTTTACTTGTCCTCCTAAAGAATCACAAAACTAGAAGGATCTTAAAATAATGTCTGGTCCAGAGGCCCGATTTGATACTATTCCATATGCTATTACAGAAAGTGTATGAATTACAAAATAAATGTCTGCATTTTATCTTTAAGTAACAGTAACCATTAAAATGATATTTATCCAAGCATCTGGGTAGCTCAGTCAGTTAAGCATCTGACTCTTGATTTCAGTTTAAGTGTGATCTCATGGTTTGTGGGATCCAATCCCTTATCAAGCTCTGTGCTGATAGTGCTGAGCCTGCTTGGGAGTCTCTCTCTCCCTCTCTCTCTGCTCCTCCCATGCTTGCTTGCTCTTTCTCAAAATAAATAAATAAAAAAGCATTAAAGAATAAAATAAAGTGAGATTGATCAATTTATTTAATATAAGTAATATATAAGAAAGATATAAATACATTATTTCTCCAAGTTACATAATCACTCAGATTTCCTGAGCAGTCTTTATCCGTAATTAAACATGTACCAATTAACCCTCATACCGTAGTCTTTGGTTTGATCCTTACTTCTTAAAATGGTAACTCTTAAAGACTCTTAGTGGCTGATGAATGAAGATAATGCTGTTGAATAACTTACGATTTTTAGTTAATTGCATAATCATATATGTTGCTTAACTTTTGCTTCATCATTGAGAGCTTTCAGTGTGAAGAAAAATAAACTAGTCATGTTATCAGTCACAAGGTAGTCAGAATGAAGGTGAAGAGCAGACATTATGTTACTGAACTCCAACTTTGGCTGCCGGTTGCTAGAGAAAGGCAATACTCAAAATATGAGTTTTGGTTGGAAAGGAATTTGAGCTTTATTCAGGAGGATGGTTACCTGTGGAGAAGGCAGACTCTTGTTCAAAAGCCAACTCCAAGGTTTCTGCCTGGCCCATGGAATTTTTTTTTTAATGTTTATTTATTTTTGAAAGAGAGACAGAGCATGAGCAGGGGAGGGTCAGAGAGAGCGGGAGACACAGAATCCGAAGTAGGCTCCAGGTTCTGGGCTGTTAGCACAGAGCCCAACACGGGACTGAAACCACCGGCCGTGAGATCATAACCTGAGCCAAGGTCGGATGCCTAACCGACTGAGCCACCTAGGCGCCCCTGGCCCAAGGATTTTTAAAGGAATTTAGGGTAATTAATTCAGTAAAAGGGGTACACTACTCTGCAACATTTCAGGCTTAAGTACAGACTAGATACTGCCAGCTACGAACATTATCTCAGCGCTCAGGAGTTGTGCAAAGGGGTGCAGTTCCTGTTTCATGGTGTGTAGGAGTACTTTGTTCTTTCTGCAAAGGAAGTCATAGCCTACAGATACACAAAGGGTGCTTAATAAAATCATTTGTGTGACTTAAAAAAAGAAAAAAATATATTTCTAAAAAGTTTGCTAAGTTAATCAGAGAGCTGAGGTGGCATTAAACAGACTTGTTGGCCGCTGTGGCCTGGGAAAATTTTGATTTTTCACACTTCCTGGCTAGTGGCCTGTCTGCTGTGGATCCAGGGATTTAGGTCAGCAAATAAGGAGTGAGACACCAAGTGGTGTCTAAGGAATACAAACTTATTTCTTACAGTTATTGAGGCTGGAATTTCAAGATCAGGTCACAAATATGGTTGCTTTTTGGTGAAAGCCCTCTTCCTGGCTCATAGCTTATACCTTCTTGCTATGACCACACAAGGTGAAAGTTTCTAGGAAGCTCTTTGAGGTCCCTTTTATAGGGGCACTAATCCCATTTCTAAGAATACTACTTCATGACCTAATCACTTTCCAAAAGCCCCCACTTCCAAATACCCTCACCTTTGGGAGTTAGAATTTCAATATATGAATTTTGGAGAGACACAGTCAAACCACAGCAAAAACCAAATGCGTAATAAACATGCTCTGTTACAGCAATCCAACATTATTGATAAGAAACAACTGCTCCTCTTACATTTGTTAATTTGTACATTTCCTGACATGTTTTTATTGAACAAAATGTTTATTGTTAATCATGTAACAATTGTATAAAATTGAAAAAAAACAGTAAATATTTGCCTGGATTCATATGATTAAATGAATGGATAAATAAAATATAAATAAATAAATAAATAAACAAATAAATAAATACTTTTTTTTTCAATATATGAAATTTATTGTCAAATTGGTTTCCATACAACACCCAGTGCTCATCCCAAAAGGTGCCCTCCTCAATACCCATCACCCACCCTCCCCTCCCTCCCACCCCCCATCAACCCTTAGTTTGTTCTCAGTTTTTAAGAATCTCTTATGCTTTGGCTCTCTCCCACTGAACCTCTTTTTTTTTTTCCTTCCCCTCCTCCATAGGTTTCTGTTAAGTTTCTGAGGATCCACATAAGAGTGAAAACATATGGTATCTGTCTTTCTCTGTCTGGCTTATTTCACTTAGCATCACACTCTCCAGTTCCATCCACGTTGCTACAAAGGGCCATATTTCGTTCTTTCTCATTGCCATGTAGTACTCCATTGTGTATATAAACCACAATTTCTTTATCCATTCATCAGTTGATGGACATTTAGACTCTTTCCATAATTTGGCTATTGTTGAGAGTGCTGCTATAAACATTGGGGTACAAGTGCCCCTATGCATCAGTACTCCTGTATCCCTTGGGTAAATTCCTAGCAGTGCTATTGCTGGGTCATAGGGTAGGTCTATTTTTAATTTTCTGAGGAACCTCCACACTGCTTTCCAGAGTGGCTGCACCAATTTGCATTCCCACCAACAGTGCAAGAGGGTTCCCATTTCTCCACAACCTCTCCAGCATCTATAGTCTCCTGATTTGTTCATTTTGGCCACTCTGACTGGCGTGAGGTGATATCTGAGTGTGGTTTTGATTTGTATTTCCCTGATGAGGAGCGACGTTGAGAATCTTTTCATGTGCCTGTTGGCCATCCGGATGTCTTCTTTAGAGAAGTGTCTATTCATGTTTTCTGCCCATTTCTTCACTGGGTTATTTGCTTTTCGGGTGTGGAGTTGGGTGAGCTCTTTATAGATTTTGGATACTAGCTCTTTGTTCGATATGTCATTTGCAAATATCCTTTCGTTGGTTGCCTTTTAGTTTTGTTGGTTGTTTCCTTTGCTGTGCAGAAGCTTTTTATCTTCATAAGGTCCTAGTAATTCATTTTTGCTTTTAATTCCCTTGTTTTTGGGGATGTGTTGAGTAAGACATTGCTCCGGCTGAGATCAGAGAGGTCTTTTCCTGCTTTCTCTTCTAGGGTTTTGATGGTTTCCTGTGTCACATTCAGGTCCTTTATCCATTTTGAGTTTACTTTTGTGAATGGTGTGAGAAAGTGGTCTACTTTCAACCTTCTGCATGTTGCTGTCCAGTTCTCCCATCACCATTTGTTAAAGAGACTGTCTTTTTTCCATTGGATGTCCTTTCCTGCTTTGCAAAGATGAGTTGGCCATACGTTTGTGGGTCTAGTTCTGGGGTTTCTATTCTATTCCATTGGTCTATGTGTCTGTTTTTGTGCCAATACCATGCTGTCTTGATGATTACAGCTTTGTAGTAGAGGCTAAAGTCTGAGATTGTGATGCCTCCTGTTTTGGTCTTCTTCTTCAAAATTACTTTGGCTATTCGGGGCCTTTTGTGGTTCCATACAAATTTTAGGATTGCTTGTTTTAGCTTCGAGAAGAATGCTGGTGCAATTTTGATAGGGATTACTTTGAATGTGTAGATAGCTTTGGGTAGTATTGACATTTTGACAATATTTATTCTTCCAATCCATGAGCAGGGAATGTCTTTCCATTTCTTTATATCTTCTTCAATTACCTTCATAAGCTTTCTATAGTTTTCAGCATACATATCTTTTACATCTTTGGTTAGATTTATTCCTAGGTATTTTATGCTTCTTGGTGCAATTGTGAATGGGATCAGTTTCTTCATTTGTCTTTCTGTTACTTCATTGTTAGTGTATAAGAATGCAACTGATTTCTGTACATTGATTTTGTATCCTGCAACTTTGCTGAATTCATGTATCAGTCCTAGCAGACTTTTGGTGGAGTCTACTGGATTTTCCATGTATAATATCATGTTATCTGCAAAAAGCGAAAGCTTGACTTCATCCTTGCCAGTTTGGATGCTTTGATTTCCTTTTGTTGTCTGATTGCTGATGCTAGCACTTCCAACACTATGTTAAACAACAGCAGTGAGAGTGGGCATCCCTGTCGTGTTCCTGATCTCAGGGAAAAAGCTCTCAGTTTTTCCCCATTGAGGATGATGTTAGCTGTGGGCTTTTTATAAATGGCTTTTATGATCTTTAAGTATGTTCCTTCTATCCCGACTTTCTCAAGGGTTTTTATTAAGAAAGGGTGCTGGATTTTGTCAAAGGCCTTTTCTGCATCGATTGACAGGATCATATGGATCTTATCTTTTCTTTTATTAATGTGATGTATCACGTTGATTGATTTGCTAATGTTGAACCAGCCCTGCATCCCAGGAATGAATCCCACTTGATCATGGTGAAGAATTCTTTTTATATGCTGTTGAATTCGATTTGCTAGTATCTTTTTGAGAATTTTTGCATCCATATTCATCACGGATATTGGCCTGTAGTTCTCTTTTTTTACTGGGTCTCTCTCTGGTTTAGGAATCAAAGTAATACTGGCTTCATAGAATGAGTCTGGAAGTTTTCCTTCCCTTTCTATTTCTTGGAATAGCTTGAGAAGGATAGGTATTATCTCTGCTTTAAACGTCTGGTACAACTCCCTTGGGAAGCCATCTGGTCCTGGACTTTTATTTGTTGGAATATTTTTGATAACCGATTCAATTTCTTCACTGGTTGTGTGTCTGTTCAAGCTTTCTATTTCCTCCTCGTTGAGTTTTGGAAGAGTGTGGGTGTTTAGGAATTTGTCCATTTCTTCCAGGTTGTCCAATTTGTTGGCATATAATTTTTCATAGTATTTATTCCCTGATAATTGTTTGTATCTCTGAGGGATTGGTTGTAATAATTCCATTTTCATTCATGATTTTATCTATTTGGGTCATCTCCCTTTTCTTTTTGAGAAGCCTGGCTAGAGGTTTGTCAATTTTGTTTATTTTTTCAAAAAACCAACTCTTGGTTTCGTTCATCTGCTCTACAGTTTTTTTAGATTCTATATTGTTTATTTCTGCTCTGATCTTTATTATTTCTCTTCTTCTGCTGGGTTTAGGCTGCTTTTGCTGTTCTGCTTCTATTTCCTTTAGGTGTGCTGTTAGATTTTGTATTTGGGATTTTTCTTGTTTCTTGAGATAGGCCTGGATTGCAATGTATTTTCCTCTCAGGACTGCCCTTGCTGCATCCCAAAGCATTTGGATTGTCGTATTTTCATTTTCATTTGTTTCCATATACTTTTTAATTTCTTCTCTAATAGCCTGGTTGACCCACTCATTCGTTAGTAGGGTGTTCTTTAACCTCCATGCTTTTGGAGGTTTTCCAGACTTTTTCCTGTGGTTGATTTCAAGCTTTATACCATTGTGGTCTGAAAGAATGCATGGTATAATTTCAATTCTTGTAAACTTATGAAGGGCTGTTTTGTGACCCAGTATATGATCCCTCTTGGAGAATGTTCCATGTGCACTCGAGAAGAAAGTATATTCTGTTGCTTTGGGATGCAGAGTTCTAAATAGATCTGTCAAGCCCATCTGATCCAATGTATCATTCAGGGCCCTTGTTTCTTTATTGACTGTGTGTCTAGATGATCTATCCATTTCTGTAAGTGGGATGTTAGAGTCCCCTGCAATGACCACATTCTTATCAATAAGGTTGCTTGTGTTTATGAGTAATTGTTTTATATATTTGGGGGCTCCGGTATTCGGCGCATAGACATTTATAATTGTTAGCTCTTCCAGATGGATAGACCCTGTAATTATTATATAATGCCCTTCTTCATCTCTTGTTACAGCCTTTAATTTAAAGTCTAGTTTGTCTGATATAAGTATGGCTGCTCCAGCTTTCTTTTGGCTTCCAGTAGCATGATAAATAGTTCTCCATCCCCTGACTCTCAATCTAAAGGTGTCCTCAGATCTAAAATGAGTCTCTTGTAGACCACAAATAGATGGGTCTTGTTGTTTTATCCATTCTGATAGCCTATGTCTTTTGGTTGGCGCATTTAATCCATTTACATTCAGTGTTATTAGAGAAAGATATGGGTTTAGAGTCATTGTGATGTCTGTATGATATGCTTGTAGTGATGTCTCTGGTACTTTGTCTCACAGGATCCCCCTTAGGATCTCTTGTAGGGCTGGTTTAGTGGTGACAAATTCCTTCAGTTTTTGTTTGTTTGGGAAGACCTTTATCTCTCCTTCTATTCTAAATGACAGACTTGCTGGATAAAGGATTCTCGGCTGCATATTTTTTCTGTTTAGCACACTGAAGATATCGTGCCAATCCTTTCTGGCCTGCCAAGTTTCAAAAGAGAGATCAGTCCTGAGTCTTGTAGGTCTCTCTTTATATGTGAGGGCATGTTTATCCCTTGCTGCTTTCAGAATTTTCTCTTTATCCTTGTATTTTGCCAGTTTCACTATGATATGTCATGCAGAAGATCGATTCAAGTTACGTCTAAAGGGAGTTCTCTGTGCTTCTTGGATTTCAATGCCTTTTTCCTTCCCCAGTTCAGGGAAGTTCTCAGCTATTATTTCTTCAAGTACCCCTTCAGCACCTTTCCCTCTCTCTTTCTCTTTTGGGATACCAATTATGCGTATATTGTTTCTTTTTAGTGTATCACTTAGTTCTCTAATTTTCCCCTCATACTCCTGGATTTTTTTATCTCTCTTTCTCTCAGCTTCCTCTTTTTCCATAACTTTATCTTCTAGTTCACCTATTCTCTCCTCTGCCTCGTCAAGCCGAGCCGTCGTGGTTTCCATTTTGTTTTGCATTTCGTTTAAAGCGTTTTTCAGCTCCTCCTGACTGTTCCTTAGTCCCTTGATCTCTGTAGCAAGAGATTCTCTGCTGTCCTGTATACTGTTTTCAAGCCCAGCGATTAATTTTATGACTATTATTCTAAATTCACTTTCTGTTATATTATTTAAATCCTTTTTGATCAGTTCATTAGCTGTTGTTATTTCCTGGAGATTCTTCTGAGGGGAATTCTTCCATTTGGTCATTTTGGACAGTCCCTGGAGTGGTGAGGACCTGCAGGGCACTTCCCCTGTGCTGTGGTGTATAACTGGAGTTGGTGGGCTGAGCCTCAGTCAGACCTGATGTCTGCCCCCAGCCCACTGCTGGGGCCACAGTCAGACTGGTGTGTGCCTTCTCTTCCCCTCTCCCAGGGGCAGGATTCACTGTGGGGTGGCGTGGCCCATCCGGGCTACTTGCACACTGCCAGGCTTGTGGTGCTGGGGATCTGGTGTATTAGCTGGGGTGGGTAGGCAAGGTGCCTGGGGGCAGGAGGGGTAGGCTTAGCTCCCTTCTCCTTAGGTGACCCACTTTAGGAGGGGCCCTGTGGCAGTGGGAGGGAGTCAGACCCACTGCCAGAGGGGTGGCTCTGCAGAAGCACAGCTTTGGGTGTTTGCTGGAGCAAGCAAGTTCCCTGGCAGAAACTGGTTCCCTTTGGGATTTTGGCTGGGGGATGGGCGAGGGAGATGGTGCTGGCTGGCGCTTTTGTTTCCTGCCAAACAGCTCTGTTTCCTGGGGCTCAGCAACTCTCCCTCCCTTTGTCCTCCAGCCTTCTGGCTTTCCGAGCAGAGCTGTTAATTTATGATCTCCCAGATGCTAAGTCGCGCTTGCTGTGGGAACACACTCTGCCTGGCCCCTCTGCTTTTGCAAGCCAGACTCCGGGGTTCTGCTTGGCCTGGCAGGCTGCTCCTCCGCCCCGGCTCCCTCCCGCCAGTTCGTGCAGCGCGCACCGCCTCTCCGCCCTTCCTACCCTCTTTCGTGGGCCTCTCCTCTGTGCTTGGCTCAGGAGACTCCGTTCTGCTGGTCTTCTGGTGGTTTTCTGGGTTAGTTAGGCAGGTATAGGTGGAATCTAAGTGATCAGCAGGATGCGCGGTGAGGCCAGCGTCTTCCTAAGCCACCATCTTCCCTCTCCAAATAAATACTTTTGAACTCTGTTTAGTGTCAGTCAGAAGATAAGTGATCCAGGTCTAAGGTCCACTCTAAACCAGCATTGTTTCATTAGCAAGTCAGTAATTTCTCTATTTCATTACTATTATTTGTACAAAATAATTAAATTAGTGTGTTGGGTTTTGCATTATCTGTAAATACATGGATAAAGAATTAGGTTTTTTTATTCATTTATCATTTAACAACTAAATTATTCTTAGTTTATAATGATGTTTTGAAGGGAGAATGAAAAAAAATAAAAATAGTTTTAAAATTTAAAAGCAATCTCTTGGACACCTGGATGGCTCAGTCAGTTGAAGGTTGGACTTTGACTCAAGTATTGATCTCATCGTTTGTGAGTTCCAGCCCCACATGGGGCTCAGTGCTGACAGTATGGAGCCTCCCTAGGATTCTCTCTCTCTCTTTTCTTTCTGCCCCTCCCCATCTCATGGTTTCTCTCTCTCTCTCAAAATAAATAAATGTAAAACAATAAAAAAAATTTAAAGCTATCTCCTGATCTAGGTAAATCATTGATGTTGAATTTTACTTCATTTTTTGTAAGTAAACTTTCAGAGAAAATCAATTTCTGGTTTTATTGATTTATAGTAATTTTTCCAATACAATATAATGAATTGCATAAATCCATTATACAATTAACAAGCATGTATAATGCTTGTTTAAATTTTTTTAATGTTTTATTTATATTTGAGAAAGAGAGCATGAGTGGGGAAGGGAGAGAGAGGGGGACAGAAGACCTGAAGTGGGCTCTGCTCTGACAGCAGAGAGCCCAATGCAGGGTTTGATCTCACAAACTGCGATATCATGACCTTAGCCAAAGTTGAACTCTCAAATGACTGTCACCCAGGCACCCTGTGATATACTTGTTTAATGGAAGATGTGACAAAAGTTAGGGGTAAGTCATTATCCAGTCTTATTATAGAAAACATATTCATTTACCATGAAATTGTTTGAATTATAAACAATAATTAATGTAATCCAATGGTTTTATACAAACATATTGTACTTCACAATTGTGTACAAAACATAGTATTCAAGTGAATAAGAAACATTAAACTAAATCAAGACTGCTTTAAAATAAAAGGTAATTAAATTTTAACTAAAATATGTTGAAAGGAAAATGAGGAAAATTGAAAATACTGTATATTGTCCTTCCCCACTAATTGCAACTCTCAGGGTTGTGTGTACTTAGCAACCATCATCTAATTAGTGAGTTAATATCTTTTTCTTTCATACAATTAACTCTTGCATGGAATTATACAGATAAAAAGTAAATAACAACCTAGACAATAAAATAGGGAGTGTTTGAATAGTTTTTTTATTCCAGTTGCATGTATAAACCTTATCAAGTACTTCCTTACCTGCTTATTGCTTGCCATTCTGTCTAGAATCAAACTCCATGAAAATTCTGTTTGCAATTATATTGCTAACAATTAGAAAAATAAATAAGCACACAATTTTCTCAATCTTACCAATCTACATATCATACTAAGAAGTTTTAACATTTAAGGTTGAAATTCAGCAACTTTTTTTCACAATCTTACATTCCATTATATATAAAAGGAAATATTGTCAAATATAATAAAAAAATCAGTGTCCAACATTATACAACTACATGGAACATTCAAGATTTGAATTCTATTCCAAGGCACATTTTCCCCCTGAGATATATTGTCTCTTTTTCTGAGTCAAGGTAATCAGAAAGATAAACACACACACACACACACGCACACACACGCACATTCACACATATACACAGTGGTACACAATGATGTCAAAACCAGCTTTATGATAGATACAAGTCTGTTCAAAATTTTATTTTCAAATTCTAAAAATGATATGTCAATAATAAATATAACTCAAATAATTCTACAGAAGTTTACGCTACTGATGCACAAGTTAGTGGCTTTCAAATCCTCTTTATGTGAGAATTAATTCAAAACTCTATTAACAGGAGAAGGCTTATTTTGCAGGGTTTTTTTGTTTTTTTATTTTTAGTATTTTTTTTTCTTTTTTAACAATCAATGCCAATTATTTAACATTGCAGCTGCCTGCGAATTAATCCCAGATGGGGCAAACAAGAACCTGACCAGAAAACAAAAGAAGATCTAGGGAATGAGTTGCCCCTAGGTCACTTTGAAAAACTGTCATATTTCTGAGCATATAGAAGGGCTGTGTAGATTCCATGGAAAGGCCTGAGGAGGCTCAAATCTCTCAATTCTGGTTTACCTACAGACCTTCCATATCCAGGAAGTGAAGGCCAAGTAAAGAAATGGAAATTGTAGCAGTATTAAAAGTATGCCCTAAGCCTTATTTCCTCAAGTCCTTTACAGAAATCTCTGTTAAATTAACTGACTGCTAAACTAACCAAGCAGAGATTTCATTGGCCACAAATAATAGAGAAGAGGCTTTACACAATTCATCTGGGAGTCACTAAACAAAGGACAGGAAGAACAACTTCAAACTTTGGTGGGAAGACCAGATTTCCAGATTGTCACATATTATTCAAAATGTCATTTGAAAGAAATTCAAGACACACAAAAAAACAACAATGACAAAACAAAGCATTTAGAATCTGTGCCTAAAGAAGTTCAGATGTTGGACTTAGCAGAGAAAAATTTTAAATCAACTGTTATAAATTTGTTTAAAGGACTAAAGGAAACCATGTCTAAATAACTAAAAGAAAGTAGGAGAACTGTCTTACCAAACAGTGACTATCAGTAAAAAAATAGATAATTATATACAATATTATATATATATATATATATATATATAAAATAAATATATATAATATATATATATATATATATATATATACACATATGTAATTCTAGTTTTAAAAAGTATATAAGTATGATAACTGGGGTGCCTGGGTGTCTCAGTTGGTTAAGCATCCAACTCTTGATTTCAGCTCAGGTCATGATCTCATGGTTTGTAAGATCGAGCCCTGCATTGGGCTCTGTGCTGACAGCGCACAGAGACTGCTTGGAATTCCCTCTTTCTCTCTCTGCCCGTTCCCCCACTCATGCACGTGTTTGTGTGTGTGTGTGTGTGTGTGTGTGTGTGCGTGCAAGTCTGTGTGTGCCTATTCTCTCTCTCTCTCCAAAAAAAAATAAAGAAATTTAAAAAATCTTTTAAAAAAGTATGATAACTAAAATGAGAAACTCACTGAAAAGGTCCAGGAGGAAATCTGAGTTGGAAGAAGAATCAGTGAACTTGAGGATAAGTCAATTCAGAGTATCCAATATGAGCAATAAAAGGAAAATGAAGAAAAGTGAACAGAAACTCAGAGGAATACGGAATACCATCAAACATACTAACATATGCATAATAGGAGTCCCAGCAGGAGAGGAGAAAGAGGACCATAAAGAATATTTGAGAGGTAATGACCAAAAATTTGACAAATTTAAGATTTGTAAGATTACTTAAGGACTTAAAAAAAAGTTGAATGCAATTAAATACCAATTAAAAGCTATATGTGAAAGTTAAGGTACCTCCTAAGTAAGACATAAAATGTGTCTGATTTATCAAAGCAGGAAGAAAGAATAATCTGAGCATAAAATCCGGTATTTAATCATGAGATTTGATCTTTCTTTACCAGGAAAATTTTATCGTTCTATCAGGAACTTCAGACCCCTTCCCCACACTTCTGGATATGGCCTTCAAGGTCTTCAATGACCAAGAGGTAGCCTTGAGGGCTGAAAGGGAACAGAGAAACATGTGGCAAGTCCAATATATGGCCGGCCGTAGCTGTTGCCAGCTCCCTGCCCTTCTCTGGGTCCACCCAGGGGCAAAAGCCATTAAAGGTACAAGATTGGCCCAAGAGTGTCAAATGCCCCCTCTGTCAGGGCCTGGTCCCCCCTGCAAATAACCAGGGCATTGGAGATGGAACTGCTCCTGCTTCCCATGCATAGGACGCCAGGCCTTCCAAGGTAATCAACAGCTTCAGTCCAAGGCGTTTGGCAGCTTGCCTCTCCAGGGCCGACACCTGCCCTTAGCTCTATACCTCCATTGTGAGGACCCCAATGATCTCCTCCCCTCTGACTGACAGGGTCCTGAGGATCCCACGTTCTCGACCTCTATGGCAGAGCCTCCAGTAACCCTGGATGTGGCAGGAGACAAAATTGAATTTCTCACAAATACAGGAACCACTTATTCCACCTTATGAAATACCCAGGTGACAGCTTTCCGTACTCCATTCTGCTCACTGGCATAGCGCGGCACCCAAAGGGGGATTGTTTCTCTTCTGCTTTAATTTGATCTTTGGGTAACAACACCTTACCCACTTCTTTCTTGTTTTACCTGATTGCCCCATTCCATTACTTGGAAGGGACATAATGACAAAACTTTAAGCTAATCTTTGCCTTTCTGGGATTGACCATGCCCTGCGGACATTTTTGTCCTCTGAGCCCCCTGCCCCTTCAAACATCAAGATCTCCATTTTTCAACAGATGCCCCCGCAAGTATGGGACACCTTGATTCCAGGGCACTCTCCATCAGTAACCCCAGTAAAGATACAACTTAAAGATCCTCTTTTCCTCCCTCAGAAAATCCCATTATCCCCTATGTCTGGAGGCCAGACATGGACTACAGCCACTCATAGAAGAATTCTTAGCAATAGGACTTTTACACCCCTGCAATTCACCAGTAATACCCCCAATTTAGCAGTAAAAAGTGCAGTAGCTCATAAAGAATGGTACAACACCTAAGATCTATCAACAAGGATATTCCAATTCACTAATTGCTCCTAACCCTTAAACCCTCCTAGGACAGATTCCCTTGGACACTCTTTGGTATACTGTGTTGGATCTCGAAGATGCTTTCTTCTGCATCCCAGTACACATGGATTCCTGGTTCCTCTTTGCCTTTGAGTAGCAAGACCTCCCCACTGCCCCAGGTTACTCAATGGCTAACTTGGACTCTCTTCCCTCAGGGCTTTAGCGACAGTCCACATTTATTTGGACAGGCCCTAGCTAAGGATCTGTCCACCCTTCAGCCCAGAGGCAGTGCCTTATTTCAATATGATAATTTACTTATCTGCAGCCCCAATGAGAACACTTCTGACACAAATACTATCCTGGTGCTTTGCAGCTTCGCCTCTTAGAGCCTCCCCTTCAAAGGCTCATATTTCCTCTCAGAAGGTTCAATTCCTGGTATTAACATCAATCCCTGGGACTAAGAGCCTCCCTGACCACCATAAGAGTCTCATTTTAAATATGAAAGCGCTCTACAAAATAGCAGCTGTATTCTTTTGTTAGATATGGCTGGGTTTTGTTGAATATGGATATCCCTATTTGGATTAATAACAAAGCCTCTTTATGAGGCCCTAAGGGGATCTGAGTAGGAGACTTTGGAGTGTGACTCTGAAATGACAAAAGGTTTGGGGCCCTCAAGCAGGCATTTACAAGGGCCCCAGCTTTAGCCCTCCCAGACCAGGAGAAGCCCATCTCTTTATATGTGCATGAAAGAAGGGGAGTGGTCCTTGGAATCCTGATCCAAACTCTGGGACCATCCCAATACCTGGTCACATACCTATCTAAGAATCTAGATCCTATGGCACAGGGATGATCTCCCTGCCTCTGAACACTGGCATGAATGTCCTCACTTGTAGAAGAGGCCTCTAAATTAACCTTAGGACAAGGCATAACTGTTTATACACCCCATCAGTTATTGGACACCTTAAATTCTAGGGGGCATTTCATCCGACCTCCTATAGTAGAATTACAAAATTTGTTTTATTCTTTTATCAGAAACACCAAAAATAAATATTTGGCCATGTCAGAACTGAAATCCTGCCACCATTCTGCCAGATCCGACAATAAATGCCCCATTGGAACATTCTTGCCTAGAAACCACAGATTTGACTTGCAGTGCCAGGCCAGATCTTCAGGATATGTCTCTAGATAACCCAGAGGCTATGATTTGTGGATGGCAGCAGTTTCACAGTACAAGGCGTATGGGTCTCCGGGTACGCTATTGTGAGCTTAACCTAAGTCTTTGAGTCTGGACCTCTGCCAGGTGCCACTACCTCAACACAAAAGGCAGAATGAATTGCTCTTACCTGGGCCCTTCACTGGGCACAAAAAATGAAAGAAAAGTATATATTGAATCTGTTTATGCTTTCCACGTGATCCATACCCATGCTGCTATTTGGAGAGAGAGGGCCTCCTTACAGCCCAAGGTACCCCAGTTAAACATGCTTCTGAAATTTTGGCCTTGCTAAAGGCAACTATGCTTCTCTCCCAAATAGTTATTATCCATCACAAGGCCCACCAAAAGCATAATGACTTGCTCTCTATTGGAAACAATAGAATTGACAAGTAAGCAAAGGTAGGCACTGGGTTGCCCCTTGAGGCTGCTTGGTTCTCAATATAAATCCCTTTTCCTCCATGATATACTCAGATAGAAATCCAAAGGGCATTGACAAAGGGCTTTTCCTATACTCCAGAGGGTTGGCTGCAAATCACCAGTAATAAAGCTGTTACTCCTGGGAATGTTACAATGGAAATTTCTTTTTTTTTAAATTTTTTTAATGTTTATTTATTTTTGAGAGAGAGAAAGAGAAAGAGAAAGAGAGAGAGAAGGGGAGGGGTAGAGAGACAGGAAGACACAGAATCTGAAACAGGCTCCAGGCTCTGAGCTGTTACCACAGAGCCCAATGTGGGGCTGGAACTCACAAATCGTTAAGTCATGACCTGAGCCAAAGTTGGACACTTAACCGATTGAGCCACCCAGGTGTCCCTACAATGGAAATTTCTTAATAAATTACATCAGGCCACCCATCTCAGGGTTAAGTCCCTTCAAGTCCTAGTAGGAACTCTTTTCATTCGCAAGAACATTCCCTAAACTCTGCAGGCTCTCTCTCAGGGGAGTTTTACCTCTTATCACATTGCATCAACCTGGAGGGAGCCTATAAACCTCCCCCACTTCTTCAACCTATCCAAAGACTAGAGACTCTACCAGGGGAGGATTGGCAGATTTTATGCACATGCCTCCCTGCAAGGGGATCAGGTATCATTCTTTGTAGACATCTTTACAGGATGGTGTCTTTCTCACTAAAACATAGGTCATTACTTCTCTCTTTAATCAGATCCTCCCTCATCTTGGGCTTCCCCGCTCCTTATAGTCAGACAATGGCCCAGCTTTTGCCTCTCAAATAACACAGGGAGTTAGTGAAGTCCTCCAGATAAAATACCCTTTGCATGCAGTATGGCACCCATAGTCCTCAAGGAAGACAGATAGAGCCAATCAAACCATAAAAAGGTTCCTCACAAAATTTATGCATGAAACCAAACAATCTTGGCTGACCCTGCTTCCCCTGCATTACTAAGGTCACATATCAACCAAAACTCCATAGCCCATCTTAGTTCATTTGAGTTTCTTTCCAGACAGATCTTTTATTAGACCCCAGATGCCATTATCCCACACAGTATGTTATAACGCTAGGGCAAACCATCTCCACCAATAATGACCATCAAAACCAGTACCGTCTAAAACTTGACCCCTCTTTCTCAGGTAGCATACATCCAAAACTTACGTTTGGGGACTGGGTATACCTTAAAACTCTTTCACAGGACAAAAAGTCACTTGACCCTGTCTTGATGAGCTCCTGTCAGGTTTTCCTGACCATTCCAATAGCGGTAAAACTTCACAGCTTCTCCCCATGGATCCATTTTTCCAGAATCAAGATCACTTTGGCTCCAGATGAGAACTCTGCCTAGTACAGCTGCCATAGGGTTGGAGATTGACACCTGTTATTCAAAGGAGACTTAGATGATATATACCCAAAGGCCTAGATGCCCATGAATCAGGCCCATTACTAATCCCTATTCTCTTATATTCAATCAATCTATGATATTATCTTAGAAACACTCCCTAAATACTTTCTCAAAGCTCTCATGATTTCTCCTTCCCAATTCCAAGACTTCATTCTCAACCTTTTCCTTCAGGGTGACTGCTCTGAATTTACTTGGCCATAAAATCATAACTTACCTTGAATTGTTTTCCCTTTGATGTCCTGCTCTCACAATACAATCATTACCCCTTTTGGGGTCAGTCTTTGTCTTTCTCATCATAACCATCTTTTGGCTTTCTCCTTCGGGGACCATGAAACACAATGATGGTGTTCCTGAAAAGATACCTGTTCAGGGCCATCCTGGCATCTTCCTTTCTTAGGACCCTTGGTGTTGTATGTAAGTGATGAATCACGGGAATCTACCCCCCAAAACAAGAGCACACTGTATACACGATATGTTAGCCAACTTGACAATAAATTATATTAAAAAAGAGCAGTTGAAAATCAATGCTATATCTATAATTCCTAAAAATGACAAAAAATGTTTCTGCTCTTAGTAATTTCTACATATAAACTTAACTATCTGTGAGTTAAAAAGGTACTCTTTCACTAGTAGTGTAATAGTTGCTTTCTTTAGTTTCTTTAGTTTAAGATACTGGAATTTGGCATTTTTTACATATTTTTTCCTTTTAGGAGATTCACAAATATTGTAAATACAATGATGACATTCTTTCTGATTCTATGCATAGAAGCAGATTCTTTTTCTGGCTCTATCATAATAAGATTATATTAAATTTGTAATATTGCCATACAATACATACACATAGCCATATCCACACATACAGAGTTTTTATTCATAAAAGGCTATTAGACAAATTATGTCTTATTTAAAAATAAACAAGAAATGTAATTACTGCAATGGTTAGTAATCATGATAATTTAAAAAAAATGTTACTCCAGAGATAAAGGATTTAAATTTTAATTGGAATAATTGTGAAAAGATCTGAAATAAAAATTATAAACACATAGCTGTGCTTAACGAAGTTATACATATGCTAAGAGTAATATGTTCCACAAATAAAACTCATATATTCTTTAAAAACAATAGAAAATAGAGGTAATAAAAGGTAGAAAATCCATAAAAGTCACCTTATAGATTACCCCAAAGAATTTTCACCTGAAGTTTTCAAAGTTTTTTGTGGGGAATAAGCTTAGGAATCCCCCGGGATTACACCAATGGGTTAACAAGGCATAAAGAAGTACAAAGCTATAGGATGCTCACACCCAAGTTTGGGTAAACATGATCAGGACCCCAAGATAGAGCAGGGGGATGTAAAGTCACCCAGAATAGAGAGGGGAGCAAAGGTCCCCCAAACAAAGGTATATGAGGTAAGTGAGATTAGGTGTTCAGGGCAAAATTGCCCCCCAATTTAGTACTATAGCAGAAAGTTTCTTTCACAGGAGGGAAGGACCAAGTTAGGTAAACAGGTGAATTGGGCTATAGACCAATGCAATGTGCTGGGGGTGAAGCTGCCCAGAGGGGAGATGATTAACAAAAGGAAAGGTGGATTGTTAACCCTGAAGTCATGTGTCCTACCTGTCTCATCCCATAGGCTAGCTAAGATAAACAGAAGTGGTGCCTCATGTCGGTTGTAAACAACCTTCTGCCCGACTGTCAGGCACCAGGAGTTTGTTTTGTGTTAACCCAAACCCCTAACCCTGAATATCTTTAAGACCCCCTTTCCTTCACTTCCCCAAGTTGATGGTCACAGTTTCATTGTCTCTTTGTGCACATCCATCACCATGTTTCTAAGCCTTCTGATCCTAATAAAAACAGGGCAAGGACCCTTATTCGGGGCTCTGTGTTTTCCCGGACATTAGCCATCTCTCACTTTTATCCTGCGTCCGCTCTCTTGCTGGCCAAGAGAGAACTTTAGACAGAGTCTATGACAGTTTTTCAAACGACTTTCTTCTACCATGGAAGAATTTTCCACTCAAGAACTTATTTTATCCCATTCCCCTGAGAAAGAGCATGTTACAAAACTCCACACACTATAATAACTTATCAAGATGTATTACATGCTTTAGCAATTATAGGACAATCATTAGATTTTTGCACATTTATTGTTATATAGTAAAAATGATAGCTATGGACACAATGTTTATATTGCCAAACAATTTCTATTCTAACATTGAATGAAATACCTACCACTAAAACATTTATTTTCTTACTGAGAAACACAACATAAGTGTGCCATTCTTGGTAATTACCATACCAAATCATCAACTTAATAGATGTTACATATGCTTACATTGTCACATTATCATGGATGTATTTTCCATATTTTTATTGAAACCAACATCTATTCTTCTATTTAATACCAAATATTCCGTCTTTCTCCTTTTGATCATTGTCAGTGTTGGGCAAGTTGGCGTTTGTGTTGTTTCTGTATAAAGGTATTTCAAAGTCCAACTCCTCTTATTCTTACCCTTAAAATTTCAGTTCCAGGGTCCTTCCTCTTTGGTCAAATTATTTCAATTATCTAATATGTCCTGTAGTCTTTTTTTGTCCATCTCATTTCCACTGCCTAGAGAAGATGTGTCCTAAAAGAAAATGTGTTCTAAAAGAAAAATCTGTTCTCTCTTCTTAACTTACATTGTTGCACACAGACCAGTATAGTGTTTATTCAGTATTTAATATGTATTTTTTTTACTTATTCTAGGAGTATTTCAGAAGAAATAAAGGAATTAAAGTTGAAGGAATACAATCTATACCATAATTGCCCTGACACAGAGCACAAGCTAAAAGATTTGATGAATTCATGTGTGGAATTATAAGTGGATGATGTCTTTAAAAGAGAGAAGTAATAATTGGGAATATTCAAAAGAGTTACAGACAAAAACAAAGTAAAATTTTCCCATTTTTAATAATGGAATTAGTAGATTACATAGACTCTCATAGTGTCTGTTATGAAGAATTATACTTATTGAAATGTGCAAGATATTATTGTCTAAGAAATTACTATATTTATTTGTTATTTTATTTTATATGTAGACATTCTTTTTTAATTATGTGAGCCAGCCCATTTCTAGTTCTCTTTTTGTTGAGATTAACAGTGACCTTCACAAGGAAAGAACTCAAGTTTATTGCTCCTGGCTCTACTTCCATGAAAATGTCTTCAATGAGGATAACTAAACTTTTTTCTCGCCTCTTTCCTCACTCTTTTTTCCTCTCTCTCTCTCCTCTCTATTATTTCACTATATTGCCTTATTCTCCATTGAGATTGTTAAAGGAAAATAAAACCAAACTTTGGTTTCTCAATTACACATGAGGTCAGAATTCATTGTCTCAGAAATAAATTTGTTACGATTTGAAGAAATGATATAATAGAAATTTGTCTTCTGGGTATAAGCTTTGTGTGGTCCCTTAATATTTTAATTTAAATTTGTATCGACTTCTTAACCCAACACCTTGCTTTAAATTTATTTTTTCCTCAGATGCTATACAAGGCACAGAAAGATTTAGCCTCATTGATATAAGATTGCACATAAACAATTGAAATGTATTCAAGCGCTTATTATAATGAGAGCAAAAGTGAAACTATTCATTGTAGTGCTAATTTCTCATGTTTCACTTATGAGAAGTGCAAAATTTAATTTCCTAATATAAAGAATTATTAGACACCCTTTTATGTCAGTAATTTTATTATTGTTGACGTTTTTGTCATTTTTAATGGTAGGTCCTTTTTAACAGAATTAAAGAGTTCTTTACTGTGTATGAAAACCTTGAGACAAATTTGTTTCTATAGATTATTATGATGTTTTTGGCAATAGTTAAAACAATGTCATCTAGATTGCTTTTGGCAAACAAACAAACAAAAACCTCTTCCATTGAAAATTTATAAAATACAATGTTACAGGTAACACTGTTGTTTACATTCATCTTTCAAACTCCTCTTAAAACAATTAAACAATCTAGAATATTCCTTGGATGACTGTTATTTTGAGTCACTAGTCTAGTCTCAAGGATATTATTTAGTTGGTATTTATGCCAACCTCTCTCCCCAGAAGTGGACACTAACGATTTAATCTAATAACCTTATTTCATTATCTTAATCAAAAAGTTTTGTGTAAAACAATGGGCATAGACTCTAGCTCTGGCCAATGAAAAAGAACGCTTTCTATGGATCTTAACAAAGCAAGTATCCTTGTCTTTGTCTTAGTTACTACAACAAAGGACTTTCATTCATCTTTTAGACTTGATTGTTGAAAGTATCTAGCTGCATTTTGGGGAAACAACTGAGATTCAGAGAAATTACATATTTTAGTCCTTGTCACACAACTAGGAAATGTCAGAACTCCTGGAATAGGAGGCCAGGCAGTTCAAGGCAAGAGCCCACGTAGTAGTTGAGACGCTTTATATTCATTATTACTTCATGACCCAGAAACTACAAAACATTCTACAGACATTGTCACATTTGGTCTGCAATCATTACAACCTTGTAAAGTGGATATTTATCACTCCCAATTTATATATAGACAAGGAGCATGAGCATCAGTAAGGTTTGGGAAATACTGACTTCAATACCTGGGCACTTAACAACGTGTTTTTAAATCCCACCTGCTGCAAATGTGCTTTGCAGGGGTTCAGACACATAATATGTGCACCAAAGATGATTGCTACTGCTATCTGCAAATCATGCAGGCCACCTCCAGTCCTTGACTTGGCTGTCTTTCCCCTAATATGAGCTACTGCCACTCCGCAATCTTTTAAAAAGTCCAAAATTTATGTCTACTTCAAATGTGCTCCATTTACATATATTCCAGGACATCAGTTTTGTACATATGTGGTCACCTGTCATACATGCACATATATGCACATACACATACATGCACACACACAAATCACACAAATGCAATTATACATACAGGAGGCATACACAGGTACACATACACACATCTAAAAATGTATCTATTTTGCAACCCAAAAAAAGAGCTTGTGAATGGATGTAGAGATATACATTTGTGCTGACTAGAGAAGGCAGGAAGATATCAGGATTATCCTCATGCTTACTGGAAATATATGAGATGATGGACAAAACCTTACATGGATTAGCTTTACTCTGGACTTCTCAGTATGAGACACAAAATTTCTTCTTACTATCTAAAAGACAATGTAATGGATATTTTTGTCAGTTAAAATCATAAAAAGACACATTGATACTCATGTTTTTGCCTTTTAAAAAGACCAATGATAATAGTAGTGTTATTTGCATAAATAGGTAATGTAAGAATTGGAATCATAAGTAGCAATAATTTTCATCTTTTAAAAATTTTAAATGAGAGTTTTCTCCCCTCAAAAGATTTGCAATGCTATATTCATAAGCTTAAGAGAGTAATTAATATCAAAATGTTAATTCTTGGGAGGCCACACTACGTGGTAACCAATAATTACATTTATCTTTTTATTTTCAATATATGAAATTTGTTGTCAAATTGGTTTCCATACAACACCCAGTGCTCATCCCAAAAGGTGCCCTCCTCAATACCCATCACCCACCCACCCCTCCCTCCCACCCCCCATCAACCCTCAGTTTGTTCTCAGTTTTTAAGAATCTCTTATGCTTTGGCTCTCTCTTACACACTAACCTCTTTTTTTTCTTTTTTTTTTCCTTCCCCTCCCCCATGGGTTTCTGTTAAGTTTCACAGGATCCACATAAGAGTGAAAACATATGGTATCTCTCTTTCTCTGTATGGCTTATTTCACTTAGCATCACACTCTCCAGTTCCATCCACGTTGCTACAAAGGGCCATATTTCGTTCTTTCTCATGCCACGTAGTACGCCATTGTGTATATAAACCACAATTTCTTTATCCATTCATCCATTGATGGACATTTAGGCTCTTTCCATCATTTGGCTATTGTTGAGAGTGCTGCTATAAACATTAGGGTACAAGTGCCCCTATGCATCAGTACTCCTGTATCCCTTGGGTAAATTCCCAGCAGTGCTATTGCTGGGTCATAGGGTAGATATATTTTTAATTTTCTGAGGAACCTCCACACTGTTTTCCAGAGTGGCTGCACCAATTTGCATTCCCACCAACAGTGCAAGAGGGTTCCCATTTCTCCACATCCTCTCCAGCATCTATAGTCTCCTGATTTGTTCATTTTGGCCACTCTGACTGGCGTGAGGTGATATCTGAGTGTGGTTTTGATTTGTATTTCCCTGATGAGGAGCGACGTTGAGCATCTTTTCATGTGCCTGTTGGCTATCCGGATGTCTTCTTTAGAGAAGTGTCTATTCATGTTTTCTTCCCATTTCTTCACTGGGTTATTTGCTTTTCAGGTGTGGAGTTTGGTGAGCTCTTTATAGATTTTGGATACTAGCCCTTTGTCCGATATGTCATTTGCAAATATCTTTTCCCATTCTGTTGGTTGCCTTTTAGTTTTGTTGGTTGTTTCCTTTGCTGTGCGGAACCTTTTTATCTTCATAATGTCCCAGTAGTTCTTTTTTGCTTTTAATTCCCTGGCCTTTGGGGATGTGTCAAGTAAGAAATTGCTACGGCTGAGGTCAGAGAGGTCTTTTCCTGCTTTCTCCTCTAGGGTTTTGATGGTTTCCTGTGTCACATTCAGGTCCTTTATCCATTTTGAGTTTATTTTTGTGAATGGTGTGAGAAAGTGGTCTAGTTCCAATCTTCTGCATGTTGCTGTCCAGTTCTCCCAGCACCATTTGTTAAAGAGATGTCTTTTTTCCATTGGAGCACCATTTGTTAAAGAGATGTCTTTTTTCCATTGGATATTCTTTCCTGCTTTGTCAAAGATGAGTTGGCCATATGTTTGTGGGTCTAGTTCTGGGGTTTCTATTCTATTCCATTGGTCTATGTGTCTGTTTTTGTGCCAATACCATGCTGTCTTGATGATTACAGCTTTGTAGTAGAGGCTAAAGTTTGGGATTGTGATGCCTCCTGCTTTGGTCTTCTTCTTCAAAATTACTTTGGCTATTCGGGGCCTTTTGTGGTTCCATATGAATTTTAGCATTGCTTGTTCTAGCTTTGAGAAGAATGCTGGTGCAATTTTGATTGGGATTGCATTGAATGTGTAGGTAGCTTTGGGTAGTATTGACATTTTGACAATATTTATTCTTCCAATCCATGAGCATGGAATGTTTTTCCATTTCTTTATATCTTCTTCCATTTCCTTCATAAGCTTTCTATAGTTTTCAGCATACAGATCTTTTACATCTTTGATTAGATTTATTCCTAGGTATTTTATGCTTCTTGATGCAATTGTGAATGGGATCAGTTTCTTTATTTGTCTTTCTGTTGCTTCATTGTTAGTGTATAAGAATGCAACTGATTTCTGTACATTGATTTTGTATCCTGCAACTTTGCTGAATTCATGTATCAGTTCTAGCAGACTTTTGGTGGAGTCTATCGGATTTTCCATGTATAATATCATGTCATCTGCAAAAAGTGAAAGTTGACTTCATCTTTGCCAATTTTGATGGCTTTGATTTCCTTTTGTTGTCTAATTGCTGATGCTAGAACTTCCAACACTATGTTAAACAACAGCAGTGAGAGTGGGCATCCCTGTCGTGTTCCTGATCTCAGGGAAAAAGCTCTCAGTTTTTCCTCATTGAGGATGATGTTAGCTGTGGGCTTTTCGTAAATGGCTTTTATGATCTTTAAGTATGTTCCTTCTCTCCCGACTTTCTCGAGGGTTTTTATTAAGAAACGTTGCTGAATTTTGTCAAAGGCCTTTTCTGCATCGATTGACAGGATCATATGGTTCTTATCTTTTTTTTTTATTAATATGATGTAATTTACATTTATCTTTAAAAATCTTTCGAATTGTCCCCTCTTCATCAACCTCACATTCATACTTTTGTTTAGGTCCTCACTATATCCTGCCTTGAAAATTACAATAATATTCTATTTTCTATTATTAACTAATAATTTTCTATTTGTATTATTAACTAATAGTTTCTAATTATTTAAATTTTCTAAGTCAGAGAGAGACTGAGGCATATAGATATAGATATGTAGATATAGATCTCTGAATCGTTCTATTTCTGAGAATCCATACTAATACATTAGTTATGATGGTCAAAAGTCAAATTTCTGATACATTCCTCATGGGCGAATGTAGGCACATGAGCCAATACATTCATGATTGTGACTTGCAAGATACCTAGTCAAAGGAGGGTGTATCATTTGCATTGGGTTCCAAACTGATAGGGCTTCCATCTACTCTAAGAAATGGGTATAGAATACCTAAACACCAGTCTGCAGAAGTAAATAGGTTTCCATGGCTGCAAAAATTTGGTATACACTAGGGACTCAGGGAAGGCTTTTACAAAGACTCCTAATCTAAATGTAATATATTGGTATATTTGGGCCTCAGCTGAGGCCTGAACAGTGTTCCATGGCAGTTATGTCAATGTCAGTCATCTGGATACAAATCTGTGACTCAGAAGGAGCTTCTTTCACTGTGAATGAATATAGTTTAGACTTATACTAGAATAAGAAACTTAGTATTGCAGACTCAAAAACTCTGATTTGAAAACTAAAGTTAGGACATAAATAAAGATAATGCCTTTGTAATAGTATAATCCAGAAGAATATCATTTTCCTTTTTTTTTCTGTGTATCTTCAGATTGGATCAAAACCCCAGAGTAACTGATGGTATATAAAAAGTGCATTTTTTTCTAAAAGTAATAAATCATATGAAATTACTACATTTAATGCGTTAAATGTATTCTATATTTGCAAGTGTCCAATAGAGAAACCACTAGTCACATATGACATGCACTGACGGTTGAATAGTAGCTACTTAAGGCTGAAAAGCTGAGTTTTAACTTTTATTTCTTTATAAGTACAGTTATTTATTTTTATTATATTTTATATATTTAAATTGATTAAATGTTACTAGACATGAAGCTACCAGTTCTAAGTGCCTAGGTTCATGGTATATCTCTAAATACTGAATAATTTCTGCATTAGCTGTATTTCACCATTTCACAATTATATTTTCTTTCTTTCTTTCTTTCTTTCTTTCTTTCTTTCTTTCTTTCCTTTCTAAGAGAAAGAACAGGGGAAGGGCAGAGATAGAGAGAAAACTCCCAAGTACTCTCCGTGCTCAGCACAGAGCCCCACCTGGGGCTCAGTCACAGAACTGTGATAGCATGACCTGAGCCAAAATCAAAAGTCAGTTGTGGGGCAGCTGGGTGGCTCAGTTGGTTAAGCAGCCACTTCTGTTCAGGTCATGATCTATCTTGTGGTTCATGAGTCCGAACCCCACATGGGCTCTGTATAGTGCAGAGCCTGTTTGGGATTCTCTCTCCCCCTCTCTGATTCTCCTTCCCTACTTGTGCTCTCTCTCTCTCAAAATAAATGAATAAACTTAAAAAAAAAGTTGGTCGTTTAACTGACTGAGCTACCCAGGCGCCCTCACCATTATATTTTCATTTTTCTTTTCTACTTTTTTGATTAGAGAGTTTAGTAATCTTTCTTATGTTTTATTGATAATCAATAAATAATTTATTAATTTATTATGGCATTAATTGATTGTAATATTTTTAATAGATATAGCTTAGTACTTTAAATGTTTTGTATATTATTATTTTTTAATTTAAATTCAAGTTGGTTAACATATAGTGTAATAATGATTTCAAGAATAGAATTTAGTGATTCATCATTTACATATAACACCTGGTGCTCATTCCAACAAGTATCCTCTTTTATGCCCCTTGACCAGTTAGCCTATCATCCCACCCTACACCCTGCCAGGAACCCTCAGTTTGTTCTCTGTATTTAAGAGTCTCTAATGGCCTATCTCCCTCTCTGTTTTATCTTATTTTTTTTTTATTTCCTTCTCTTATGTTCTGTTATGTTTTGTATCTTAAATTCCACATAAGAGTGAAGTCATATGATATTTGTTTCTCTGACTGACTTACAATACACTCTAGTTCCATCCACTTTGTTTCAAATGGCAAGATTTAATTCTTTTTGATCACCAAGTAATACCCCATTGTATATATATACCACTCTTCTTTATCCATTCATCAGTCAATGGGCATTAGGGCTTTTACCATATTTGACTATTGTCGATAGCACTTTTATAAACATTGGGGTGCATGTGTCCCTTTGAAACAGCAATTCTGTATCTTTTGGATAAATACCTACTAGTACAGTAGCTGGATTGGAGGGTAGCTCTATTTTTAGTTTTTGGAGGAAACTCCATAGTGTTTTCCAGAATGGCTGCACCAGTTTGCATTCCCACCAGCAGTGCAAAAATCGTCCCCTTTCTCTGCATCCTCACCAACATGTTGTTTCCTGAATGGTTAATGTTAGCCATTCTGACAGGTGTGAGGTGGTATCTCATTACGGTTTCGATTTGCATTTCCCTGATGATGAGTGACGTGGAGCATTTTTTCCTGTGTCAGTTGGCCATCTGGATTACTTCTTTGGAGAAATGTCTATTCATGTCTTTTGCCCATTTCTTCACTGGATTATTTGTTTTTTGGGTATTGAGTTTGATAACTTCTTTATAGATTTTGGATACTAACCCTTTATCTCATATGTCATTTACAAATATCTACTCCTATTCCATCGGTTGCCTTTTAGTTTTGCTGCTTGTTTCCTTCACTGTGCAGAAGCTTTTTATTGTGATGAGGTCCCAGTAGTTCATTTTTGTTTTTGTTTCCCTTGCCTCCGGAGAAGTGTTGAATAAGAAGTGGCTGCGGCCAAGATCAAAAAGGTTTTGCTTCCTTTCTCCTTGAGGATTTTGATGGCTTTCTGTCTTACATTGAGGTCTTTCATCCATTTTGAGTTTATTTTTGTGTATGGTGTAAGAAAGTGGTCCAGGTTCATTCTTCTACATGTTGTTGTCCAGTATTCCCAGCACCACTTCCCGAAGAGATTATCTTTATTCCATTGGATATACTTTCCTGATTTGTCAAAGATTAGTTGGCCATATGTTTGTGGGTCCATTTCTGGGTTCTCTCTTCTGTTCCATTGATCTGAGTGACTGTTCCTGTACCAGTACCATACTGTCTTGATGATTACAGATTTATAGTATAGCTTGAAGTCTGGGATTGTGATGCCTCCTACTTTGGTTTTCTTTTTCAAGATTGTTTTGACTATTCAGGGTCTTTTCTGGTTCCTTACAAATTTTAGGATTATTTGTTCTAGCTCTGTGAAGAATGCTGGTGTTATTTTCATAGGGATTGAATTGAATATGTAGATTGATTTGGGAGTATTGACATTTTAACAATATTTGTTCTTCCTATCCAGGAGCATGGAATATTTTTCCGTTTTTCTGTGTCTTCTTCAATTTATTTCATAAGATTTTTATAGTTTTCAGTGTATAAATTTTTCACCTCTTTAGTTAGATTTATTCCTAGGTATTTTACAGTTTTTTGTGCAACTGTAAATTGGATCAATTCCTTGATTTCTCTTTCTATTGCTTCATTCTTGGTGTATAGAAATGAAATCGATTTCTGTGTGTTGATTTTATATCCTGCAACTTTCTTGATTTCATGAATCAACTCTAGCAGTTTTTTGGTGGAATCTTTTGGGTTTTCCATATAGAGCATCATGTCATCTGCAAAGAATGAAAGATTGACCTCCTCCTGGCCTATTTAGATGCCATTTATTTCTTTGTGTTGTCTGATTGCAGAGGCTAAGACTTCCAAAACTGTGTTGAATAACAGTGGTGAGAACGGACATCCCTGTCTTGTTCCTGACCTTAGGGAGAAAGCTCTCAGTTTTTCCCCATTGAGGATGATATTAGCATTGGGTTGTTCATATATGGCTTTTATGATCTCGAGGTATGTTCCTTCTATCCCTACTTTGTTGAGGGTTTTTATCAAGAAAAGATCCTACATTTCCTCAAATGCTTTCTCTGCATCTATTGAGAGGATCACGTGGTTCTTGTCCTTTCTTTTATGATGTGATGAATCAGATTGATTATTTTGTGGATATTGAACCAGCCCTGCATCCCAGGTAAAAATCCCACTTGGTCATGGTGAATAATTTTTTTAATGTATTGTTGGATCTGGTTGACTAATGTCTTATTGAGGATTTTTGCATCCATGTTCATCAGGGAAATTGGTCTACAGTTCTCCTTTTTAGTGTGGTCTCTGTCAGGTTTTGAATCAAGGTAATGCTGGCTTCATAGAAAGAGTTTGGAAGTTTTCTTTCCATTTCTATTTTTTGGAAGAGCTTCAAGAGAATAGGTGTTAACTCTTCCTTAAATGTTTGGTAGAATTCACCTGGAAAGCCATCTGGCCCTGGACTCTTGCTTTTTGGCAGATTTTTGATTACTAACTCGATTTCCTTACTGGTTATGGGTCTGTTCAAATTTTCTATTTCCTCGTGTTTCGGTTTTGGTAGTGTATATGTTTCTAGGAATTTGCCCACTTCTTCCAGTTTGCCCATTTTATTGCATAATAATTGCTCATGATATTCTTTTATTATTGTTTTTATTTCTGCTGTGTTGGTTGTGATCTCTCCTCTTTCATTCTTGATTTTACTTAGTTGGGTCCTTTCCTTTTTCATTTTGATCAAACTGGCTAGTGGTTTATCAATTTCGTTAATTCGTTCAAAGAACCACTTGTGGTTTCATTGATCTGTTCTACTGTTTGTTTGTTTGGTTGGTTGTTTGGTTGGTTGGTTTCGGTAGCATTAATTTCTGCTCTAAACTTTATTATTTTCTGTCTTCTACTGGTTTGGGGTTTCATTTGCTGTTCTTTGTCCAGCTCTTTAAGGTGTACGTTTAGGTTGTGTATCTGAGATCTTTCTTTCTTCTTTAGAAATCCTGGATTGCTATATACTTTCCTCTTATAACCGCCTTTGCTGCATCCCAGAGATTGTGGGTTGTGGTGTTATCATTTTCATTGACTTCCATATACTTTTTAATTTCTTCTTTAACTGTTTGGTTAGCCCATTCATTCTTTAGTAGGATGTTCTTCAGTCTCCAGGTATATGTTACCTTTCCAAATTTTTTCTTGTGGTTGATTTCGAGTTTCACAGCATTGTGGTCTGAAAATATGCATGGTATGATCTCGATCTCTTTGTACTTACTTAGGTCTGATTTGTGTCCCAGTATGTGGTCTATTCTGGAGAACGTTCCATGTGCACTGGAGAAGAAAGTATATGCTGCAGCTTTAGGATGAAATGTTCTTAACATGTGTGTTAAGTTCATCTGGTCCAGTGTGTCATTCAAGCCATTGTTTCCTTGTTGATTTTTTTGATTAGATGATCTGTCCATTGTTGTAAGTGGGGTGTTGATGTCTCCTACTATTATGGTATTACTGTTGATGAGTTTCTTTATGTTTGCGATTAATTGATTAGATATTTGGGTGCTCCCAGGGACTTACTTTTAGTAAATAAAATAAAGTGGAAGTGGCAGGATGCAACTTCAAGACTAGGTCATACAAAGGCACTGTGACTTTTGTTTACTTCTCTCTCACTGTTTCATGACTCATTCCTGTGGAAGCAGAGGGTCATGATTTTGGCAACACTGTGGAGAGGTTCACATGAAAAAGAGCTGAGATAACCTGACATCATCCACATGAATGAGCAGGGAGGTGGGTCCTTCAGGTGCTGTCAAGCCTTCACATGACTGCAGTACTGGCAGAAGCATTAATGACAAGCTCATGAGAGACCCTGAAGAAAACCACCAAGCTAAGGATCTCTGACCCACAAACACTGATATAATACATGATTGTTGTTTGAAGCTACTAAGCTTTAATTAATTTCTTAAGCAGCAACAAATAATTAATACTGATTATCTCACTTTGTTTTTAATTTGTGTGAAAATTTTATTAACAATTTTCACCAGCTCTATGACATTTAGAGAATTTACTTTTTGGTTTTTTTTCCCCCATATATTTGCTTCTTCTTTTAATTTTGATTTTCTTTAAATTAATAAGAGTTTTTGAATGAAGCTGGTTCTTACTTGATCATGTTGTTTCATTCCATAAATAATTATCTCTGGTTCACATTGAGTTTTGTGAGTATCTAAGTTATTTTCATCTTTCTGCTCTATAGAGAGTAAAATTTTTAATCTCATTATACAGAATCTTTCCTTTTCAACATGCTTTGGTAGCATATTGCAGGTCTGTGTGTATTCTGCTTCTTTGATGTATAAAGTTATTCATCAAATTTTTAAAGAATATTTTAGTGTTTTTAACTTTTTTCTGTTATAAGCAATCGTACAGAAACTATCCTTTTAAATATTTAATGGTTTTATGGAGGATGTATTGATTCAGAATGCCTCTCTTTAGCAGCAACTGATTTACCTACCCATTATTAGCTATCAATATTATATGGCTTCAGGATTCTTTGTTCAACCTTGCCTTCAAAACAAATTCAAGAGGAACATCCGTTTTCAGGCTGTACCCATTCTTATTATAAACAAAGGAGTAGGACCTTTTTGAAAAACTATCTTCATCTGAGTTTGGCACTACCATCATTGTCTCTAAATATCTTTTCTCTCTCTGAGTTATAGTGCATGTAGTAGTCTTTCCTGTCCCTATTTGGAGTTACAGAAGCTCATATTGCTTTTCTGGTTCTATCTCTCTTTGTTGTTGTGGCATGAGTTCTGAGCAGAAAAAAAAATGACTTCTATTTTATCTCTGATGTATCAAAACTAGAAACTTTACAGCTTCAAGAAACTCTTTATGAACATAGATATGAAGCTCCAATAACCCAATACACCTAGATAATTAATCTTTTTAATCAGAAGTCTCTTTCCTTAATTATTTCCAACCAAAACAAAAATTGACTGAAATTCTGTTTCACAATGGAAGAATAGTCAGGGGTTTTTTTGTTCTTTTTTTTTATTTTTTGTTTTTAATGATAAGAATAGTCAGTTTTTAATTTAACAATGAATAATAAGTTTGCGAAAGCTTGGACAAAATATTTTTGTTCCTTCATTATTTCCATCTCAAGACCAACAAAATTGTAGGGTTTTGCACTAGGACAAACCTCCTATAACTTCAATCTCTCTCTCTCCCTCTTTCTCTCATTTCCAACACAAAATAAAATTGTCCAGTATTTTGAAAATAAATACACCAGAAATATCTTTTTTTAATGTTTATTTATTTTTGAGAGACAGAAACAAAGCGTGAGCAGGAGAGGGGCAGAGGGAGGTGGAGACACAGAATCCAGTTGTTGATTCTGAGTTGTTAGCACAGAGCCTGACACCAGGCTCAGACCCACAAACTGCTAGATCATGACCTGAGCCCAAGTGGGATGCTTAACCGGCTGAGCCACCCAGGCACCCCAGATACCAAAAATATCTCAAAAATTGCTATTACATTTTTTGATTATCATTAGTACATAAATGAATTATAAAAAATTACAACTACTTCTCAAATGTGTCAGAATACAACAATTACTGGTAATAAAAATAGCACATACTTTTTCATATTAGCCATGTACTAACCCCAATTCTAAATGCTTTACATATATTAACATTCAGTTTCTGCAATCACCTTATTTGATGTATATGAGTATTATCACCATTATACAGATTAGGAAAATGATGCACAGTGAGTAACTTATCCTAAGTCACATAGCTAATAACTGGCAGAGCTGAAATCAAACTAGGCAATCTAATTCAAAAATTCATGCTTTCAAACGTGCTTTCTATTTTCTCTAAGCACCATGATAAGTGTTTTAACGGAAACATGGACCCTCATCAGTCATGCCAGAACTGCATTTTACAGATAAGGTGACTAAGCTTCAGACGAGTTAAGTAACTTATTTATAGTTACACAATTTGAAAGTAAAACATTTTATATTTCAGCCAAATTTCATGTTCTGTTGTTTTTATTTGCTATAGATAGAATGATACCCATACCTATTTTATAAATGGATTATTTGAATATTTAGAGGCAGCTTTCTCAAATCTCAGGGATAATTTATATTTTTGATTAGCTGGCCTAGGATTTTACTTTGATAGGACTAGAGAAAATATTATATTATCTTATTCAGATAAGTGCATTTAATACTAATGATGAAACAAGAATACATTAGGGATATTAACATTTGTATGCGCTCCTTTGCCACATGTATTTTTTTTAACATATGAAATATATCTGCCTTGTGAATCTGAGCAGATAAACACTGATAATTTTATTTAGAAGATTATATTCTTTTCTTAGATCCTTAAAATAGTCCCTTTGATAAAAATTTCATCTTTTGTAAATATTAAGCACACTTATTCAATAGTAAAATTAAGGGTGTTTGTTCTGTCTATAAGAATTTTTTAGGTATTAGGAGAGATACTAAACAACCTTTTAAAAGAGAAAAAAAGGCAAAAGTGCCATATTCATTCTGTATAAGAAAGTTTGTAGCAATAATTATTTACTGACTTAATAGCTAGTGTGGCAGGTCCCAAAATATTTTTAGGAAGCCAGCTAAACCTTTTACAAAACTTGGAACACCTTGCACATCTAAAGTAGAAGGCTACCCCAGCAGAAGTTTACATAGTCCCTATTTTCCATTCTAGCCACTCACGTGAATTTAGTATATGTAAAAGAGTCTCATGGATCTGTTAAAAAAAAAAAAAAAAAGCAGTTGGCTAATCACTAGGATTCTGCTCATGTAGACGATGCCAAAATATCATCTTTGCTATGGTTTTGAAATGAAGATACGATAAACAAAAATAATATTATTTGTTCTGCAATTTAATATAATAACCTGATTTAAATGTAAACAATCATTGTAATTTCCAAAAAATATTTTTAGGAGGTAATAAGAACGACAGTGATCATATTTAATGAACCACATTTTTACTGACACTTGTAGTTTTACTACTGTTTTCTCAGTCTTCTCTTTAAAAAGATAATTAGGTGTCAATCCATAGCATTTCATCATAGAAAAATAATGGGTTTCATGAGTTTTTCTCAATTAAAGAAGTTTTTACATCTGCGTGCAATGTTTTTTAATTATCTCTTATATTTAACATTATTCTTAGGTTGTATATTCATGAAACAAATGACTTTTATAACTTATTTTCAAACAAAATCTTTCCTCATATTAAGTTTTTAGCCTTTAATACGGTTCTACCTTGTACTTATTTTAATTTCATGGATATACGATTCAGGCAGTAGGGGAGAAAGTAGTTCCCATCTATGCAAACTTAGTATGATAAGTAATGAATAGAAAAAGGAAGGGGGAGTTCTTAGTATTAATGAGCCTGCATTTCTTCCATGGATGCAAGGATATAATTCTTTGGCCAGATGATCTGCCAGATGATTGTTATATCAGTTGGTACTTTGGAATTGAACCTGTTAATGAGATGCTCCTTTCCAACTAATCACTGTCACTGAGAATGGCATATTACCAAAAGTGTGATTCAAGTCATAGCTGGGAAAGATTAATGTATAGTGACAACAGGAACTCTAGGGGACTTTGGGGATAGAGAAGGTTAATTGGAAATGCTGAAATTAATGTTCATTAATTTAATAAACTGAAGTGCCTTTCATTGTTAAGAATAGATTGCATTCCTTTCTTCCACCTAATAAAGTCTGTTATTCACTTGAGGAGATTCATTTTAGATAAGAAAATGAATGAAAATACAGAACTTTAAAAGAAAATAAGAGAAAAAGAATATCCACAGAAGTAACTTTTGAACTCTTCTCTAATTCTAGAATAAATAATTCATATTTGTTTGATAACTAATACCAGGAACCCATTTTTTTTTGGCTTTACAAATTGTTTTTTCAGAGTCGAATTATATTACAGTGTTAAATACATAACAGTGATTAGCAATAAATTGTACGTTCCCAAAATATATTCTAGAAAGTGCTTTTCATACAAATTTCTGTGGTCACAGGAATTTGGAAAACACTAAAACAATACATCTCTTATACAGATTCATAATGCTCATTAGCATTCTTATAAACTATATTTAATGCCAAAATTTTCAACCTTTCACCATTGAATAGATTTTCAAAGTAATACTTATTAAGAGATAATGAAAACACAATTTGACAAAAGCTAATTCAAATATTTCTCTCTTATTCTCTTTAGATAAATCTCTTCAGAGAAAAGTAGAGGAAATTAACAACAACAAAAAAAGCTTTTAAAACTGTAATATTCTGGTTCATTCCAAAATGATTTTAAAAATATGGAAGTTTAGATTTGTAACATGAAAACTTTGTATAGATTATGCATGTCTTGTTTTCATTTCAATCAAATTAAAATAAAGGTAGAAAAACTCTTATTAGCCAATCAACTTTTAAAAACATTTATTTCATATTTGGAATCAAAATCAGCTAATTAAATTTTTAGTTTATTTTGTTTTTATCATTTGATATTTTCATTTCCCAGTGCCTGTAAATTTACTCTCTGTCTCTAGAAAATCAGTTGATACAGGATCAGCATAAGACAGAAGATTCATCGTCAGGGTCAACTGAGGCCTCTTTTCAGCAATTCCAGGGTTATAAAAATGATTTTCTGTATTCCCTTGTAATAGCTTTGAAGTTTAGATTGTGCATAAGGAGTATGAAGCAAAAAAAACAATTTAAATTTTCCCCAAATACCTCAGTCTCACTTATTGAAGACTCCATCTTCATGCCACATATATGACATTTACAATACACTAAATATCCCTATACATATGTGCCTATTTCTGTACACTCTAAACTCTTGTTTTTATGTTCTGTTTATTTGCCTATTCCTTTTTCAATACACACATATTATTAGCATAGATGACTAGATGGTTTGACAGCTGAATTAAAAAGCTCTCATATCTCTGTTTTTAATTTCCCAAACTGTTATTTTATTCTTGGATATATTTTTTCATGTCAATTTTAAGATCAACTTGGTAAGCTTCAAAAATATTTTGGATTTTGATTGAAATATCATTGCATATATTGGTTAATTTGGGCAAAATTTATAGCTTAACAGCATTGAAGTAGTCACAGAATTGAAATGATTATAAATATGACAGCATTCCTTTTACTAAGACCTTCTTTACATCCTTCCATAGCTTTACAGTTTCTTCACAGGGATTGTTAACTTTGAGTTTCTTAAGGTTTTGGTTGCTATATAAATGGAGTATACTTTCTAACTATATACCTCTTGTTTATTTCTGATATAAAAATAACTATTGATTCTTTCTGTATTTTTTATCTTTTATTCATTAAAATTAATAAATTATGGCTTCTAATAACTTGTCAATTAATTTCCTAGGTAAATAATCAAATATCAAAAATCAATCTTTACAAATCCTGTTCTTTCTAATATTTAGTACCTCTTTATTATTTTTCCTTATCTTCTTGTTTTGGCCAGGTTATCTCATAGAATATTGAAGGTCAGAGATAAAGTCAAGTATCCTTGTTCTGGTCCAGTTTCTATGGTCATCAGTTTAGTGTGGCATCACACCAAGCACGATGTTTGCTTTATTTTGGGCCTATCTAATCATTAGCATGGTTAGAAATATATTCTTCTTATTCTTATTTTACTTAAATTTTCCGTTGCTGTATAAGCTTAATAATATTAACTGCTTTTTGGTATGAAATGCGTTATTTTTTCCTCACTTCCGTCTAGGATTGTAGTATATCACATCAATGCATTTTCTATGTTGAAACATCATTGTGTGTCTGATGTAAGTCCTACCTATTCAAGGAATTTGGGTTATAATACCAATTTGAGTTTGAGTTTCGTTAACCATAGAAGGAGATTTGATAGTTGCTTTTATTTTCACTTCTCTAAGTCTCTTTGTATAAATATACAAACCTTGATACAACTCACCATTTAAAATTCTGTTTCAGAAACTAGATCTTTAATTTCTTCTATGTTTGTTGGTATATTTGGGTTTCATATTTTTGCTTAAGTCAATGTGGCATTTAATGTGCTCTTAGGAAGAGGTCCATTTTATCTTGATTTTAATATTATCCTAATAGAAATGGTATTTTACAAGTAATATCTTTATGTGATTATATTTCTCTTTTTACAGAAATGATTTGCACCTTTTCTTATTTTCTTTACATTTACACTAGTACAGTCCATTTTTTGAAGTATTTTTGCTCTTATTGATCAATTTCAGTTATTTTGCCTATTTATTAATCCTCCTTAATTTAGGAAACTTAAAAAATTTAAGCCTTACGTATTTTCTTCAGTCTTTTTGTTTGTTTTTTGTTGTTTTTAATATTTGTGTTTTTTTAATAAAGGGCTTTAGGGTTATGAATTTTCTATGTATTGCTTGTATAATACTATAGCTATTTGCTTTTATTTTTTTAAGTTTTTATTTAAACTCTAGTTAGTTAACATACAGTATATTAGTCATGTGTACAATTTAGTGATTCAATACTTATGTACTATAACCAGTGCTCATCTAGGAATTTGCTTTTGTATTCTCATTTGGAGCAGTATTATTTAGTACTAACTGGTAGTAATCTATATATTTGTATATGAAAGTTTTTATTGTTGTTTAGAATTGTGCATTTTAAGTATAGTCAGTCCCTTTATATATTTATGTATTTTTCTGCACTTGATTTGATGTTTTCTGAAACAGATTGTCAATTAACTTGTTAGATTTCATATCAATTTTTGAATTACATATTTTGAAATTAAATTTTTAGGAGTATAGCTGTTTATTACCAGATGCTATTTTTCTCATGGATTTTTTTATCAGTATTAAATAACCCACTTTGTTCTTTTAGATAATTTAAATTAATGCTAATTCGTTTGGTAGCATTATTACTCCATTGGAATTGTTATTTTTATCATTTTCTCTTTCTTCTTTCTACTGTTTTTTTTTAGAGAGAGAGAGAGCATGAGTAGGGAGGGGGACAGAGGGAGAGAGAGAATATCTTAAGCAGGATCCACGCTTAGTATGGAGCCATACACAGGGCTTGATCCCATGACCATTGGATCATGATCTGAGCCGAAAACAAGAGTCCAAAGCTCAACAGACTAAGCCACCCAGGCACCCTTCTTTCTCTATTTTCAAAGCTGTGGTGATATTTTTATTTTAGGAGTACTTCTTTAAACAGCACACCAATGAAGAAAGTATTCATATACGTATGTAATATAAAACATAATATATACAGAAACACATAAAATGCTATCAGACTTCCTATCAATTTAATATGTAATTTTTACTCAAGTATCTTTCATGGGACTCTATTCCGACTACAATATATGTCTATGCCATATTTAGTGTTTCATTCACCAAATGATGGATCTTCCTTGTGATTATTTTATACTGGTTGTGTTGTGTTTCTTAAATTGAGAATTAATGTTTTCAATTAGTTTGGAAATTTCTCAGCCTGTATTTACTCATTTTTTTTCTGACATTTTGTCTCCCCCATTTTTTGTCTAGAACTCCACCACATATTTGTTGAGAAGCTTGCTATATCCTACAAGCCTTGAGTCTCTATTAATTTGTCTTCAATCATGTCTTTCTGTTCTTAGGATTGGATCATTTTTATAAACCTCACTGAGTTTTCTGATTCTTCTCCTATATCAAATATGTAATTGAGGTAAGCTACTGAATTTCCATTGAATTCTTCTTCAGTTTTCACTTCTATATTTAGATCTGCTTGTTGAGTCAATGCCCTCATAATTTTCTTTACCCCTTTAATCACAGATTTATTTAATTATTTTACAGATTTGCAAAGCAAGATTCACAAAATCTTTGTTGGCTTATTTCAACATCAAAACCCCTTATAGTCAAATTCTACTGACTATTTTTTTCCTTAAGTATGATCACATTTTTCTGTTTTTCTATTTTTTATTGAAAATTGAACATTTAATTTGCAACAACGTGCATGGAACTGGAGGGTATTATGCCAAGTGAAATAAGTCAGTCAAAGAAAGACAGATACTATATGATTTCACTCATATATGTAATTTGAGAAACTTAACAGATGAGGGGAAGGGGAAGGGAAGGAAAAATAAGATAAAAATAAGATAAAAATAGACAAGAAGGCAAACCATAAGAGAATATTAAATACAGAGAACAACAAACTGAGGGTTGATGGGGTTGGGGTAAATGAGTGATGGGCATTAAGGAGGGCACTTGTTGGGATGAGCACTGGTTGTTGTAAGTAAGTGATGAATCACTGAGTTCTACTCCTGAAGCCAAAACTACACCATATGTTGAGAATACATAAATAAATAAATAAATGCCATAAGAAAAGTTAAAAAAAAGAAAATTGGACATTTAGATAATATGTTGAAACAACTCTGTATTTTAAATTATCTTTTTTTTTTTTTTTAGAGAGAGAGAGAGAAAGAATCTTAAGTAGGTTCCACATGGAGCTCAATGTGGGGCTTAATCTCATGACCTTGGGATCATGACCTGAACCAAAATCGAAAGTTGGATACTCAACGAACTGAGCCACCCAGAGATCCCTAAATTATCATTCTAATTATTATTGTTATTTTAAGAAACTTCGATGGACTAAAACTGCAAAATCTATATACTCTAAAATGGATATAGCTTCTGATATATCTGATCTTGTTATTATTATTGTTTCTTTTTTTTATCCTAGCTTCTGAAGGTTTGTTCTCTGCATCACTTTGCTTAGTCGTCAGAATGTGATATGAACTGAAGTTTTGTACAAACTCTTCAAGTCTGAAAGATTTCTATACAGTGCTGACTGATCTGTGTGTGGGTTGAGAATTACATTCAAAATTCATCTTGTTCTTAAATATGCTTTTACCTTCACTATCCACTAGTCTCTTTAACATTTCCACTGTTCAGGAGCACAGTTTCTTAGACAACTAGGTAGACAGAGCTATCATAAAAAAAATACTACAGAACAGACAGCTTAGAAAACAGTAATTAATTTTCTCATAGTTCTGGAGATTAGAAGTCCAAGACCAAAGTGTTGGCAGGCTTGGTTCCTCCTGAGACCTCTCTCTCTTTGGCTTGCAGATGGCCTTCTCATTTGTCCTCACATGATCTTTTCTCTGTTCATGTGCATCCTTTCCTCTTCTCTTCCTCTTATTAGGAAACCAATCATATTGTTTAGAAGCCACCTATTTGAGATTATTTAACCTTAATTACTTCTTTAAGGGCTTATACCCCCGAAAGTCACATTCCAAAGTGTACTGAATGTTAGGGCTTCAACATATGAATTTTGCAGACACAATTAAGTCTGTAACATTAAGAATCTCTCAATTCCAAACTTCTTCCGTTCAATTTCTGGCTAGCCTATTTACTTAATCAGGATAATAACTTTGAAAGCTCAAAGGAATGAGCTTCCTATCAATTTTGCTACTTTTAGCTAAGTCTTGAATTTTTATTTTCTATCTGCACATGAAATTGAACCTGCACCCTGTAGCACCTGAACTGCTTATTTTTCAACCAGTTCTGCTCTGGTAAAACTACAGTTCTTACTAATTTGAAGTGAGTCTAAAGAATGGGAAGAGTCAGGCAAAAATAAGGCAGATTTCCACTTTTTCTTACCTTAAATATTGTCAGTTTTGCCTATGGTCAATTTCTAGAAACAATTCTGTTCAGGTGTACATTTTAATTCTGTGTGTGTGTGTGTGTGTGTGTGAGTGTGTTTTGCCTTTTGTTTCTTTTGTTCCTTTTCTTTTTCTTTTTCTTTCTTTCTTTCTTTCTTCTTTCTTCCTTTTTCTTCTTTCTTTCTCTCTTTCATTCTTTCTTTCTTTTTCTTTCCTTTTTGTGGAGACGATTTGCCAACCCTTATTCCTTTTATATGAGAATCATTCTTCTTCTAAGCTTTGCCTTTGTTCTACACAACGCTTTCTTCTAGACTTCTTCTGGAAGAATTCTGTTGGCAAATTTTCTCAGTTCTTGTATATTTGAAAATTTCTTCATTAAATTAATTTTGGTTGAATATAAGATTTAACATTAACAGTTATTTTCCCTCAGGATAATGGAATAATTTTTTGAACGTTATCAGTGGATGAAGACTCATTCCATTATCTTCCAGCATATATTTTTTATTCCTTCAGAAATATTTTGGATTTTTATATTACTTTTTAAATTTTTCTTAAGTTTAAATATAAAATATGAAGGTTTGTGTTTGTTTGACATTTTTGATATAATATGAACCTACTTTGCCTGTAGAGTGTCTGGGCCTGGCTCACTTGTTTCCTACAAAAACTCTAAATATATTAGATATTCAATAGGAAAACTTGGTCAAACCTTATCCTGTCTGCATGTACAAACCTTATCCTGCATGTACAATTAGCAGTGTGCTCAGGGAAAAGTGGCTGGCAATGAAAATCTTGTCAAAACATTTCTTTTTCTTTGAAATATAGTTCATCTGTTCTTCATTGTTCCCACAGTTTTCTGATGCCTGTAAATATATGATTTTTCTTAAAAAAATAAATATAAAACATATGATATTTTAAAAATAGAAGCTCTCTACTGATTTTTATTTATTATTATTAGTAGTAATAGTACTTGCAGTAGTATTTTAATTTTTGAGGTGTGTTTATAACTTCATTCAATATTTAAAATTGTGTGGTGACAATTTCGTGAAAAATGACATAATTGATGTTAAATATTTTGTCTTCTCTCTTTTATTTTTTAACTTTAGTATTTATTTATTAATTTACTTATTTATTCATTTTGGGGGCCCTGTCTGTTTTAAAAAGAGCTGCAACCTATGTATTCAACCTTTGTAAGCATCCAAAATTCCATTCATTGAAGTGTTTTCAGGTTAATATGCTCAGATCAAATAATAAACTATTTTATTTAAAAGGGAATTCAAAGAACCCATGAAACAAACTTTGTAAAAACTCAAATATGTGGTTATTTTTGTTTCTTAAAGGAAAGATTTAGTGAGAACCCCCCCCCTAGAAAATATGATTACTTTCTCTCCAATATCCCGTATTATTGTGGTTATTTAAACATCTTAGACTTTATGTGACTATATATTATTTCATTGGGAATGCAGGAGCACCTGACCTTTATAGAATTTAGAATCTTATGGGGAACAAATCTATTGCACAAATAAATGATGAAGCTTAAAATTGAAAATCATGGAAACTTAAAATGGGAAATGTTTATTTATTGTGGAGTGTTAGGAGCGAAAGTGGCAGGAAATTCTACCTAGAAAAAGTGAAGTTTAAGGTAGGACTTGAAAAATGACCATTACCAATATTTTATAATTTCTAGCCCCTAGTTTATATTAAATATTTATTGTATCAGTTAATAAATGTTATCCATAGAAATTGTATATTTGTGTGGGGCTTAATGGATGGCACAATGTGAAAAATAATATTTAGATTGAACAGCGCATAATGAGGCTTGAAAAAGAGGGGTTGGACATTCCACATACACAAAACTAAAAGAAGGAGAGTATTATGAGTGAAGAACAGACAGTAAGGGGAAGCATGGAATAATTTGAGGCTGGTGCAGAAATTGAAGCTTATGTTGAATCTTTGAAGTTGTCTTATAGACTTTGGTATTTATTCTCAATAAAATAAAATTATATTGAAAAACATTAAGCCTAGTACTGATTTAAGATAATTTATAAGTGTAAAAATAGTATTCTTGTCTCAATGTGTAGAATAGAAAAGAATGGGGAGAGATTATAAAGAAACATACTACATTGTACCACTGAAGCTAAGATGCATGGTATGTCAAATATATTTTAATAAAAAGATTAAAAATAAAGATACTATATTATTGTAAATGTAGTGTTATATTGTAGATCATTGTTCATGATGTATTTACCTAGAAAGAGGAAGTGTAAGTGTAGAAAAGGGAAACATTGTGAAGATTTTGTGATGTATAATGAACCGAATATGAAGTTGATTATTTGTGGAGTAGAAGGAAAAATACAAATGAATTAGTTATTACATTTGGATTTCTGAATAAATAATAGATTGATCAAGTTGCTGCCTAAAATAAATAAAAGCAAAACAGGTATGCAGGGAAATACATGAATTTGGTCCTGATTATATTAGGTTTCATGGGCATGTAAGAAAACCAATTTTACATAGGGATGTAAGATAGGCTATTTTTCTATTTTTTTGAAACTGAGAGGAGCGATCAGATCAGCACAAAAGCATACATATTTATATAAGATTTACATGACATGATCCCCTAATAAGAAAATTAAGACCCAAAAGAAATGGCAAAACTTAAATGCTTTTATGTTAGGTTGAACAAAGAAAGACAGTTGTGAAAAAGTATCTAGAATATTTGAGTGACTAACGGAAGACAAAATTATTTTAATAAAGTCTGTTCAGAATTCTTCCAGTCTCAACTTATCATCTTTGATGATAAGAATATTTCTTCTGGGAGGCGCCTGGGTGACTCAGTTGGTTGAGCATCCAACTCTTCATTCTGTCTCAGGTCATGATCCCAGGGTCATAGGATGGAGCCCGACATTGGGCTCCACACTGAATGTGGTGCCAGCTCTCTCTCCCTGTGCCCCTCTCCGCTGTTCATGGTCTCTAAAAAAAACAAAAAAAAAAAAAACAAAAAAAAAACAAAAAAAACCCAAACTTCTGGAAATGGATAAATTCCTATAAATACATAACCTACCAAAACTGAAGCAGAAAGAAATAAAAAAAAAAAATTGAACAGACCAATTACTAGCAATGAAATTGAATCAGTAATCAAAAAAACTCTCAACAAACAAAAGTCCAGGACCATACAATTTCACAGATAAATTCTAAAAAAAAATGTAAAGAATATTTAATACTTATTCTTCTCATATTATCCAAAAACTGGAAGAGGAAATAAAGCTTCCAAATTCATTCTATGAGGTTAACATTACCGTAATACCAAAACCAGGTAAAGGCACTACAAGAAAAGAAACTACAGGCCAATATTTCTGATGAGCATAGATGCAAAAAATCCTCAGCAAAATATTAGCAAACCAAATCCAACACTACATTAAATAAATCATTTTTTAAATCAAGGTCAAATGGGATTTATTCCTGGAATGCAAACGTGGTTCAATATTCACAAGTCAATCATGTGATTCATCACATCAGCAAAAGAAAGGATAAAAAACATCTGATCATTTCAATAGATGAAGAAAAAGCATCCACTCATGAGACAAAGTACAACATCCACTCATGAGAAAGACCCTGAACAAAATATATTTGGAGGGAACATCTTCAGCATAATAAAAGCCGTATATGAAAAGCCCACAGCCAGCATCATACTCAGTGGTGAAAAACAGAGCTTTTCTTCTAAGATCAGGAACAAGACAAGGATTTCCACTCTCACCACTTTTATGCAGCACAGTACTAGAAGTCCTAGCCACAGCACTCTGAGGGAAAAAAAAAGAACAAAAAGAATCCAAATTGGTAAGGAAGAACTATATCATTCGTTATTTGAAGATGACATGATACTATATATAGAAAACCATAAACACCACCAGATAACTACCAGAACTGATAAATGAATTCAGTAAAATTGCAAGATACAATATCAATATACAGAAATCCATTGAATTTCCATACACTAATAATAGAGTAGCAGAAAGAGACATTAAGAAAATTCTAATTTACAAATAAACCAAAAAAAAAATACCTAGGAATAAATTTGACCAAGGAGATGAAAGACCTGTACTCTGAAAACTGTAAACCATTGGTGAAAGAAATTGAAGATGACATGAATCAATGGAGAGACATTCCATGCTCTTGGCTTGCAAGAAAAAATATTGTTAAAATGTCCACACTACTACAAATTTAATTCAATTCCTATCAAAATACCAACAGCATTTTTCGCAGAACTAGAACAAATAACCCTAAAATTTGTGTGGAACCACAAAGAAAGAAGGAAAGAAAGAAAGAAAGAAAGAAAGAAAGAAAGAAAAAAAGAAAAACCCTGAACAACCAAAGTATCTTGAAATAGATGAGCATATTGGAGGTATTACAATCCCAGATTTCACAAAAACCCTGTAGTAATCAAAACAGTATGATGTTGGAGCAAAAGTAGACACATAGGTCAATCGAATAGAACAGAAAGCCCAGAAATAAACCCAAGATACTATAGTCAATTAATCTTCAACAAAGGAAGCAAGAATACGAAATTGGAAAAGACAGTCTTCAACAAATGGTGTTGGGAAAACTGGATAGCTACATTGAAAAGAATGAAGCTGAAACACTTTCTTACACCATAAATAAAAATAAACTCAAAATGGATTACAGACCTAAATGTGAGACCTGAATTCATGTATCAGTTCCGGCAGACTTTTGGTGGAGTCTATCAGATTTTCCATGTATAATATCATGCCATCTGCAAAAAGTGAAAGTTTGACTTCATCTTTGCCAATTTTGATGCCTTTGATTTCCTTTTGTTGTCTTGATTGCTGATGCTAGAACTTCCAACACTATGTTAAACAACAGCGGTGAAAGTGAACATCCCTGTCGTGTTCCTAATTTCAAGGAGAAAGCTCTCAGTTTTTCCCCATTGAGGATGATATTAGCTGTGGGCTTTTCATAAATGGCTTTTATGGTGTTTAATTATGTTCCTTCTATCCTGACTTTCTTGAGGGTTTTTATTAAGAAAGGATGCTGAATTTTGTCAAATGCTTTTTCTACATCAATTGACAGGATCATATGTTTCTTTTTTTCTTTTATTAATGTGATGTATCACATTACATTGCGAATGTTGAACCAGCCCTGCAGCCCAGGAATGAATTCCACTTGATCATGGGGAATAATTCTTTTTATATGCTGTTGAATTCCATTTGCTAGTATCTTCTTGAGAATTTTTGCATCCATATTCATCAGGGATATTGGCCTGTAGTTCTCTTTTTTGCTGAGTCTCTGTCTGGTTAAAGAATTAAAGTAATGCTGGCTTCATAGAATGAGTCTGGAAGTTTTCCTTTCCTATCTATTTTTTGGAATAGCTTGAGAAGGGTAGGTATCTCTGCTTTAAATGTCTGGTAGAGTTCCCCAGGGAAGCCATCTGGCCCTGGACTCTTATTTGTTTGGAGATTTTTGATAACTGATGCAATTTCTTTGCTGGTTATGGGTATGTTCAACCTTTATATTTCTTCCTGTTTGAGTTTTGGAAGTGTTTGGGTGCTTAGGAATTTGTCCATTTCTTCCAGGTTGTCCAGTTTGTTGGCATATAATTTTTCATAGTATTTCCTGATAATTGCTTGTATTTCTGAGGGATTGGTTGTAATAATTTCATTTTAATTCATGATTTTATATGTTTGGGACATCTCCCTTTTCTTTTTGAGAAGTCTGTCTAGAGGTTTGTCAATTTTGTTTATTTTTACAAAAACCCAACTCTTGGTTTCATTGGTCTGATCAACAGTTTTTTTTAGATTTAGCAAAGTCGTAGTATACAAAATTAATGTACAGAAATCAGTTGCATTCTTATACACTAATAATGAAGACACATAAAGACAAATAAAGAAACTGATCCCATTCACAACTGACCAAGCTAACCAAAGATGTAAAAGATCTGTATGCTGAAAACTATAGAAAGCTAATGAAGGAAATTGAAGAAGATAGAAAGAAATGAAAAAACATTTTGTACTCATGTATTGGAAGACTAAATATTGTTAAAATGTCAATACTACCCAAAGCTATCTACACATTCAATGCAATCCCACTCAAAATTGCACCAGCATTCTTCTCGAAACTAGAACAAGCAATCCTAAAATTTGTATGGAACCACAAAAGGCCCCGAATAGCCAAAGTAATTTTGAAGAAGACCAAAGCAGGAGGCATCACAATCCCAGACTTTAGCCTCTACTACAAAGCTGTCATCATGAAGACAGCATGGTATTGGCACAAAAACAGACACATAGACCAATGGAATAGAATAGAGACTCCAGAATTAGACCCACAAAAGTATGGCCAACTAATCTTTGACAAAGCAGGAAAGAATATCCAATGGAAAAAAGACAGCCTCTTTAACAAATGGTGCTGGGAGAACTGGACAGCAACATGCAGAAGAATGAAACTAGACCACATTCTTACACCATTCACAAAAATAAACTCAAAATGGAGAAAGGACCTGAATGTAAGACAGGAACCATCAAAACCCTAGAGAAGAAAGCAGGAAAAAAAAAATGTCTCTGACCTCAGCCACAGCAATTTCCTACTTGACAAATCTCCAAAGGCAAGGAAATTAAAAGCAAAAATGAACTATTGGGACCTCATGAACATAAGAAGCTTCTGCACTGCAAAGGAAACAATCAACAAAACTAAAAGGCAACCAATGGAATGGCAAAAGATATTTGCAAATGACATATCAGACAAGGGGCTAGTATCCAAAATCTATAAAGAACTCACCAAACTCCACAGCTAAAAAACAAATAATCCAGTGAAGAAATGGGCAGAAAATATGAATAGACACTTCTCTAAAGATGACATCCAGATGGCCAACAAGCACGTGAAAAGATGTTCAACGTTGCTCCTCATCAGGGAAATACAAATCAAAACCACACTCAGATATCACCTCACACCAGTCAGAGTGGCCAAAATGAACAAATCAGGAGACTATAGATTCTGGAGAGGATGTGGAGAAACGGGAACCCTCTTGCACTCTTGGTGGGAATGCAAACTGGTGCAGCCATTCTGGAAAACAGTGTGGAGGTTCCTCAAAAAATTACAAGTAGATCTACCCTATGACCCAGCAATAGCACTGCTAGGAATTTACCCAAGGGTACAGGAGTACTGATGCATAGGGGCACTTGTACCCGAATGTTTATAGCAGCACTGTCAACAATAGCCAAATTATGGAAAGAGCCTAAATTTTCATCACATGATGAATGGATAAAGAAATTGTGGTTTATATACACAATGGAATACTACTTGTCAATGAGAAAGAGTGAAATCTGGCCATTTGTAGCAACGTGGATGGACCTGGAGAGTGTCATGCTAAGTGAATCAAGGCATACAGAGAAAGACAGATACCATATGTTTTCACTTTTATGTGGATCCTGAGAAACTTAACAGAAGACCATGGGGGAGGGGAAGGAAAAAAAAAAGTTCGAGAGGCAGAGAGCCAAACTCTAAGAGACTCTTAAAATCTGAGAATAAACTGAGGGTTGATGGGGGGTGGGAGGGAGGGGAGGATGGGTGATGGGCATTGAGGAGGGCACCTGTTGGGATGAGCACTGGGTGTTGTATGGAAACCAATTTGACAATAAATTTCATATTAAAATAAAAAGACAAATAAAATAAAAAATAAATGTGAGACCTGAAACCATAAAAATTCTAGAAGATGGGCACCTGGGTTGTTTGGTTGAGCCTATGACTCTTGATTTCGGTTCAGGTCATGATCTCATGGTTCATGAGTTCAAGCTCCATATCAGACTCTGCTCTGTCAGTGCAGAGCCTGCTTGGGATTCCCTCTCACCCTCTCTCTCCGCTCTGTCCCACTCATTCTCTGTCTCTGTCTTTGTCTCTCTCTCCCTCTCTCTCTCAAAATAAATAAAATCCTAGAAGAGAACACAGGAAATAATCTCTAAGACATCAGCTGTAGCAACACTTTTCTAGATTTGTCTCCTGAAGCAAGGGAAACAAAAGCAAAAACGAACTATTGAGATTACATTATAATAAAAACCTTCTGCACAGCAAAGGAAACAATCAACAAAACTAAAAGACAGCCCACCTAATGGGAGAAGAAATTTGCAAATGACATATATAAAGAGCTTATTCAACTCAACACCCAAAAAACAAATAATCTGATTTAAAATGGGCAGAAAGCATAAACAGACATTTCCCCAAAGGACACAGTACAGACACATGAAAAGATGCTCAACATCATTCAACATCAGGGATATGCAAATCAAAACCACAATGAGATATCACCTCACACCTGTCAGAATGCCTAAAATGAGCAACTCAGGAAACAACAGATGTTGGCAAGGATGCAGAGAAAGGGGAACACTTTGTACTACTGGTGGGAATGCAAACTGGTGCAGCCAATGTAGAAAACAGCGTACAAGTTCTTCAAAAAATTAAAAATAGAACTTCCATATGATTCAGCAATTCCACTACTTAGTATTTACCCAAAGAATATGAAAACACTAATTTGAGAAGATTTATATACATGTATGTTTATTGTAGCATTATTTACAATAGCCAGTTATTGCAATAGCCCAAGTTGAAAGAATAATGGATAAAGAAGATGTTATATGTATATATATATATATATATATATATATATATATATATATATTACTCAGTTGTAAAAAAAAGAGAGTGAAATCTTGCCATTTGCAACAACATAGATAGGTGTGGAGAATACAATGCTAAGCAAAATAAGTCAGTCAGGAAAATCAAATACCATGTGATTTCCCTCATATGTGGAATTTAAGAAGCAAAACAAATGAACAAAGGAAAGAAGAAACAAACCAAAAAAAAAACAAAAACAAAAACAAAAAAACCTTAACTATAGAGAACAAACAGATGGTTATCAGAGAGGAAGTGGGTGGGATAAGTGAAGAGGATTTAAGGGTACACTTATCTTCTTGAGTACTAAGTAATGTATAAAATTGTTGAATCACTATATTGCACACCTGAAACTAATACAACATTATTAGTATACTACAATTAATTTTTTTAAAGAATATTTCTTCTGGTATAGGGAGGGAACCTGTTGCATGAGAATTTTATCTCCTGCTTTCAGGGGAAAAAAAGGAAGAGATGAGAGTGTCCAGATTTATCTGTTGTTTCCTAAGTGCCTTTGGCTCACAATAATCCTTATTTCAAGTGACATATTTTTGGGTGCCATGGCCTGCTACTCTTCAGGAGTCTAATAGTTTTCACTGCCTCTACCCTGGGCCACTTAGAACAAATTCTTCAAATAAGGGCAAGAATAGTATTTTTCAATATGAATTTAAAATGCAAATCAAATGAAGTTAATGAATCCTACTCTAGACCTTGAATACTTTCCTGTAACATAAAATCTAAATAGCTTACCCAGAACTTTCTATCTTCTGTCATTGTCTCTTTTTATCATTGTCATTATGTCTTTATCCTTTTTGTTCACTGTATTCTAGCCACAGAGGTCTCAAAGCTAGTTCTGGACATGCCAATCATTTCCCCAGCTCAAGTCCTTTTCATGCAGTTACTGTGGTAGATTGATTGCAACAAATAACAAACAAACAAACAAACCACACTGTAATTCTTCATTTCTCTCTGTATAAATAACCTTTTGTGAAATGACTCTGCAGCTCATTCCATCAAGAGATAGAGGTTTTTTTTTTCTTCACCCTTAACTTTGTGGGCTGGCTTTGTGATTTTCTTAGGTCACAAGGATGCAACAAAAGTAAAGAGGGTTCACTTAAGGGTCTAGGCTTCAAGAGGCTTTGAGTGTCTTCTTTTCTTTGGACCTCTGAGATGGTTAAGGGAATCAGTCATGAATAGCCTGCTGAAGGATGAATAATCACATTAAGTGGAAACTGATTCATTCCAGTCATGGCCATCCTAGATTAGTCAACCACAAACTACTCTGGAAGCTAAAAATGGAAGCATAGGTCACCTTACATGAGATAGGTCAACATAATCATCAAGAGTCCCACAAATTAAACACACCCTCATTGTTTTATATCATAGAGTTTGGGATGGTTTCGTTATGTAGCAGTAGCCCAATGCAGTTTCCCTTACCTGGTCTGGCTGTCTATAAGGCATTTTCACTTCATTTATGTCTCTGTTCACATATCACTCTTTCAGAGAATACTTCTCTCAGCAGCTAACATCACTATCTTCTTAGACTACATTGTTTTTCCATTGTATTTATTATCAGTCTCTTATATATTTATTTTTAATCTAATAATCTCTATTTTTATTTCTTATTTTTTTAGTAGGCTCCCTGCCCAACATAGGGTTGAACTCATGACCCTGAAATCAAGAGCTGGATGTTCTACTGACTGAGCTTAGGGAGACATACTCTTTATTTTTAGTTTTAAATGTTCAATGCAATATATCACTTAGTAGAGTACCTGGTGCAATGGAATAGATTAATAATGTTTTATTCTTTTTAAGTTTATTTATTTATATTTCAGAGAGAGAGAGAGAGAGAGAACCAGCAGGCAAGGGACAGAGGATCCGAAGCAGGCACTGTACTGACAACAGAGAGCCCATGGGGGGCTCAAACTCACAAACCATGAATTCATGACCTGAGTCTACATCAAATGCTGAACCAACTGAGCTACCTATAATGTTTTATTTTGTTTTACTATTTTGCTTTCTATATAGTCATAATTTTTATCTCTGATGTATTTTTTATCAGTTTTTTTAGTCACTAAAGTAATAAGTCTCCGATATTCCATTTCACATGGCTTATGACATATCAAAATTCTAGGTTGACTACAACTTAGGAAATCAAGTTGAGCTATCTCCTTATTTGGTCAAATACAGAGGTAAATGTTCAATGTGAATACTACATATATATCTCTCAGTTATACAACTGAACAAGGTGAAACCTCAAAGTGTTGGTCTGGTTTACAAATTGGTATGAATTGTGTTCCATTAATGGTTGAAATTGTTCACACATCAATATATTACCAATCAAGCAATAAGCAGTCTGATGATTAACCTTTGTCAAGCCTCAATCCTTTGCTTTTTAATTTTTCACAAGGTGCCTGAAGTGGCTAAAGTGGTCAATGAAGATTGAAAGCCAAATAATTCACTATTCTTTCTTGCATTTAGTTGGTGTAAATTTCACAATAGCACTCAAAGTTCCATCTCCCACTATAGAAGGACATGCCTGTTAGAGCATTCAATTATTTACATGTACTAAATATTTTCATTGCTGGTTCTAGATCAATGTTTGCTGTGATCTTCCACAGTAATTACTACATATTTTATAAACAAAGCCAGCTCTACTTATTTCCATGTCTTGGAAGTAAAGCATTCTCATACATGGTTATAAATAAGTGGTCTAGAAGAGATGAAGCTTGACAGCAACAAGTGAGAATTGCCCATTTGATTTCTAGTGAAATGGAATAAACAGGCTAGGCTACTACTAATATGTGACTTTTCAACATCAAAGCTAGGTAAGTACCATCTCTTTAACTTCAAGATGAGACAAACAAAAAAAGGCAGTTTGAATTCATAGACATATTAACCAATAAATCTCCTAGCAGGGAGTATAACACTTGGTAGCAAACTTTACCATTTACAAAGTGAAAACTCCACTATCCCTTAGTTGGAAAAACTTCCTGCTTTGTATAAGAGCTGTGAGGATTCCAGCATGACAATGCAAGGACCTTTCCTGAATCACTCTCCAGTGAATCTGGCAAAATGTATTTTATATAATATATATTATGATATAATTATATATTGTTCATATACACAAACATTTTAATGGCCATAAGAACAATTAAGAAACATCTATTTATGAAAACCTATGAGAATTTAGTTTTAAAGGAATAGTCTCTGGTATTTGAAACTAAAACCCTTCTCCCTCTAACTGTCCTATGTTCTGGTCCCTTAGGGATTAGTTGGGAAATTAAGCTTTCCTTGTAAGTAAAATTAAAGCATGTTATTATAGCTTAGTTATACAAACCAAGCAAGACTAGCATTTTAACAAACAACTTAAAAACATAAATCAAGGTATGATGTAGGGATTAGGAATTTCCCTATTAGTCTGATAGGATAGCAGTAAACTGTGTATGATTTAATAATGTTGATGGAATTAAAATAAGTTTAAATATATGAACCTTTGAATTGTGTCTAAACCGTACTATCCTAAAACATAGGAATAAAGAAAAAATATTTTAACAAATGTTTAAATTTCCTTTACAGCAAAAAATAACTTTAAAGAATGTAGAAAAGACTTCTATATTATGGTTAACTTTAGATAGTTAGCAGATAGGTAAATAGACCTTATTAACTCTATATCAAGAGATTGTGTGTGTGTGTGTGTGTGTGTGTGTGTGTTTAATTCCTCATAGCTGCCTTTCTAAGGGCACATTTAACTTGAGAATAGAATCTTTCACCTGAAATTCCTCCAGTAATGCGTCTAATTCTAGATCCATTTTAATGCCTAGAATATTATTTGGTACTCAATTGTGTACTTCAGTAAATCACTGGATCTAGTAACTATTTAAAATAACTTCTCCTGTGCTTGCTATTCTTTATATCTAATAATTGATTCAATTATTTTAAATTTTGTTTGATCTATGTAACAAAATAAGTAACTCAGAACATTTATCTGTGCTTGGCTTAGTTCAGTAACCATCAGCAGGGAAAATAAAAATTGAAATAATTTCACAAATCTGCTTTGCTCTTGATGGAAAAACAATTCAGTATGTAACTAATAATTGGAATGAGAGACACTTGTTTACTCCTAATATACTCTTAAGTATATTAGAGCTAAAATGAAGCCTATAATCATTTGCAATATTTTAGTATTCATCAAAATGTGTTGCACATACAGATAAAAATTCTTCTCTGATTTGTAATAAATTATTGAGTCCCAAAGCTCAGATACCCATGATTTTGAGTTATTGTAAGGAAATTGACTAGGAATTTAATTTGCCTGATAAGTGATCCCCTCTTGCTGAAACAGCATTGTATCACCAAGGATAAAATGAATCCTATTAAAAGGAGGCATAACCAAGCAGCAGAAAGTGTCTGGGGGTTTCCAGATTAGAGTACACACTGCATTTTGCCAGTGTGTTGACATCCATCATAAGTACATAATTTCAAACAGTTAGTCATTTTGTATAAAGTGGATGACTAAATAGGTCTCTTCATTTAAATGTAACTACTATTTCATTGGTTATGTCTGTACAGTGTCAGGCATCATTTGTAGTTTTTTTTGAAACGTATGTTCTTATTGTAGATTTTATTTGATTCATTTAAATATATCTTACAAGAGCAAATTTAGTAGGTTTATTTCTCAATGTCCTATATCTCTGGGGTTTATTATTTTACACTATTTGAAAGCTGAAAGAAAAAAATGCTTCTGGCAAATACTTAGCTTAAAACTGAATTTCTTTAAAAAAAATTCCATGCAAAATGTTTTTGGAAGCTGTGGATGAAAACCTTGGCTGTGTATGTATGCGAGGGGAGGAGTGGATGGGTGCATGTGAGAGAGAGTCTGTGTGTGGATATATTTGTGTGTGTCTGTAGGACATATGTATTTATCCACCCATGCATATACGTTGTTATAGACATATATGTTGGTTAGGGAAAATAAAAGTTGAAAAAGTTATTTTATGGATAGTCTCTTTTATTTAACACTATTATATCTAAAATTTGGGGATATCCACTTGATTAAAAATGATAAAATTGAGAAAAAGTAAATGATCATGTAAAAGAACAATTATGTATAGCTTCTTTGGTCAATTTTTTTTCCCTTTGGTCAATTTCTTAAAAAAAAAAAAACAGTCCAGAATGTATTTCAGATATCTCTCTTCATATTTCATTTCCTCTACAGAAGAAAAAAAAACTACCAGCTCTCAAATATCAGTCAAATAATTCTATATATCAGTGAAATTGAAACATTTCTATAGTTCCTTACAATTGATATACTAATATTTTAAAAGGTTTACAGTGACATAATTAAGAATATATAACAAGGACAAAATTTCACCTTAAATACCACATTTTTTGTCGAAATAGAATGTCATAGCTAAAACACAGTTCTTCTTAATGATAGAACTTTCAGAGATGACATGCTAAGTAGTGTTTATTAAGGATAAAAGAAATATTATTTTAATGAGTCAATAATATATCGAGTTTATTTACAGGCATTTAAAATATCTCCATTTGGCATATTCTTAAACATTATACAAATAATGTACAAATGTTTATATAATAAATTGTGATAAATGCTAGGATTAAATATTACATAATTCACACGGGAGGTCAGGGAATATTTCTCTCAGGAATAACCTATAAGCTAAGATGACAAATAAGTGTAGGAATTAGTGAGGTGAAAAGTGGTGGAGAGCATCTTAGAAAGGGTCGGTAACATGTACATAGGTCCCAAAGCAGAAGAGCATATGTCGCCCTTGTAGAATGAATGGAAAGAAAGACTCTTTGAATAGAATATATTGAGTGGAATAAGCATATTATTAAGATAGTTTCTATTTCTTCTCTATCCCCCTCCCTGGATGATTTAATCCATTTCTTTTTATACACAGAATTCCCAGTCAGTAACTTAATTATAAAATTATGATCAACATCCTCAAAAATGTATTTTCTGCAACACTGGCAAGCCTTGAAAGTAACCTAAAATCAAAATGTCTAAAACTGACCCTTTGATTTCCCTTCACAAATCAAATTTTCTTGCACACTTCAACATCTCAATATATGGCATCATTACCCACTGAGCTTCTCAAACTAGAACTTGAAATCTGTTCTTGATTCCTTCCTCACTTTGAGCACCCAACTTTAGAAAATAAGCAAGCCTGACATTTTTACTGTAGAATTCATTCTCCCCCTCCACTCCTGCTGCCATTACCCAAATTGAAACTACCATATTCTTTCACTTGAGCTGGTATAACAAATATCTTAATATCACCTCACTCCAATATATTCCCAAGAAAGCAGCTATGTTAATCATTTCAAAACATTTTAGGGAATGTTTTTCCTTTCAAAGTTTCTATTTAAATTCCAGTTAGTTAACATACAGTGTTCAGGTGTGGAATTTAGTGATTCCTCACTTACATAAACAATACTGGGTGCTCATCACAAGTGCCCTCTTTAATCCCCATCAACGATTTAACCCATCCCACCTCCCTCCCCTCTGGTAACCATCAGTTTGTTCTCTATATTTAAGAGTCTGTTTCCCGGTTTGTTTCTCTTTCTTTTTCCCCTCTTCTCATTTGTTTTGTTTCTGAAATTCCATAGATGAGTGAAATCAGGTGGTATTTTTCTTTCTCTGACTGACTTATTTCACTTAGCATGATACTCTCTAGCTCCATCCATGTTGTTGCAAATGGCAAGCTGTATCATAAGATATTTCTATTTTTAACTTTTTGAGGAACCTCCATACTGTTTTCCAGAGTGGGTGTACCAGTTTGCATTCCTACCAACAGTGTAAGAAGGTTCCTCTTTGTCCATATACTTGTCAACACTTGATGTTGCTGTGTTGTTAATTTTAGCCTTTCTGACTGCTGTGAGGTGATATCTCATTGTAGTTTTGATTTGTATTTCTTATCTCAGGGAAATTTAATATTTAATTTCCCAATAGTTTGGATTTTTCTAAGTAATTTTATGTCATTGATTTCATCTTTAAATCTTCATGTTCCCAGAATATATCCTATTCAATTTAAATACTTTTGAATTAATTGAAACTTCTTTTATGGTCAAAATGTGGTCTAATGGTATTGCTCGCTGCCTGTGCACTTGAAAATAATGCTCATTTTGTAATTGCTTGTGGGGGGGGGGACTTCCCAAAAATATTAAATACTTCAACATATCTGTTATTGTTTTTCACAAACCTCAATGGTTTTACTTTTTTTTCCTATCAATTATTGAGAAAATATTTGAAAATCTCTATGTTCATGAAACTACCAATTTTTTTCCTTTATTTTGGTCAAGTTTTCTTCATATATTTTAATTTCTACTACTAAGAAGTTCGGTTATAATTGCTATATTTTCCTGATGTGTAACTTTTAAACCCTTGGAATTCTCTGGTAATACTCTGTCTTGAAGTTCATTTTACTTGATAGAACTACTCAAGTATTTATATGGTTACTGTTTACAAAGATTTCTTTTTTTGATGTTTGTTCATTTTTGAGAAAGAGTGAGTGGGGCAGGGGCAGGGGCAGGGACAAGGGTAAAGAGAGAGGGAGACAAAGAATCCGAAGCAGGCTCCAGTCTCTGAGCTATCAGCACAGAGCCCCACAGAGCTCGAACTCATGAGCCATGAGAGCATGATCTGAAAGAAAGTCAGATGTTAACCAACTGAGCCACCCAGCCACCCCAAGATTTGTTTTTCTAACCATTTATTTCATTCTATATTTTACTTAAATTTTATCTTTTGTAGGAAGCATAAAATTGGATACTTTTAAGTAGCTTTAAAAATCGCTTTAATTATTTAGACAATTACCATTCAATGTAATGATTGATATTAGTACAATTAGGGCTATATCATTTTATTATTTATTTCTGTTTTTAATCCCCATGTTCTCCTATTCCTGCCTTCTTTCTCATTATCTGGATAACTTTTAATATTCTGTTTTTATTTATCTTTTGAATTTTTGGCTATGCTTATTGGAAATGATTTTAGTGATTCTCTAGGGAATATTGTTATATAATATAATACCCAAAAGCTACTGCATGGGGTTTTTTAGTTATAATTAGCAGGAGAGATTGCTGTTATTTAGCTTAGATTGACATACTAAAACTCAATTTCTATTGCACAAGGTTTTAATATATATTCATTATTACTTGGTTCCAAGTATTTTTGCTGGGATTTCTCCTTTGATATGTAACTTTTTTTTGAGCTGTATGAGCTAATTAACAAATATCTGTGAGATATGTTAGTTACATTTTGTTATTATACTATAGTTAATTCTATTGTATCAGAGAAACAACTTTTTACAGTTTTGATTCTTTGAAATTTATTGGATATATTTTATAAACAAATATACGGTCACTTTTTGTAAATGTTTTCTGTTCACTTGAAAAAGATGAACTCCAGGGTTTTAATTTAATTTAATTTAATTTAATTTAATTTAATTTAATTTTTAAAATTTACATCTAAGTTAGTTAGCATATAGTGCAACAATGATTTCAGGAGTAGATTCCTTAATGCCCCTTACCATTTAGTCCATTCCCCCCTCCCACAACCCCTCCAGTAACCCTCTGTTGCTCTCCATATTTAAGAGTCTCTTATGTTTTGTCTCCTCCCTGTTTTTATATTAGTTTTGCATCCCTTCTCTTATGTTCATCTGTTCTGTGTCTTGAAGTCCTCATATGAGTGAAGTCATAAGATATTTGGCTTTCTCTGACTAATTTTGCTTAGCATAATACACTCTAGTTCCATCCACATAGTTGCAAATGGCAAGATTTCATTCTTTTTGATTGCTGAGTAATACTCCAGTGTGTGTGTGTGTGTGTGTGTGTGTGTGTGTGTGTGTATACCACATCTTCTTTCTCCATTCATCCCTTCATGGACATTTGAGCTCTTTCCATACTTTGGCTATTTTTGATAGTGCTGCTATAAACATTGGGGTGCATGTGCCCCTTCAAAATAGCATCCCTGAATCCCTTGGATAAATACCTAGTAGTGCAATAGCTGGGATAAAGGGTACTTCTGGTTTTAATTTTTTGAGGAAACTCCATGCTGTTTTCCAGAGTAGCTGCACCAGTTTGCATTCCCACCAGCAGTGCAGAAGAGATCCTCTTTCTCCACATCCTCACCAACATCTGTTGTTGCCTGAATGGTTAATGGTAGCCATTCTGACAGGTGTGAGGTGGTATCTCATTGTGTTTTTGATTTGTATTACCCTGATGATGAGTGCTGTTGAGCATTTTTTCATGTGTTGGTTGGCCAACTCGATGTCTACTTTGGAGAAGCATCTATTCATGTCTTTGGCCTATTTCTTCACTGGATTATTTGTTTTCTGGGTGTTGAGTTTGATAAGTTCTTTATAGATTTTGGATATTAATCCATTATCTGATATGCCATTTGCAAATATCTTCTCCCATTCAGTCGGTTGCTTTTAGTTTTGCTGATCGTTTCATGTGCTTTGCAGAAGCTTTTTATTTTGATGCAGTCCCAATAGTTCATTTTTGCTTTTGTTTCCCTTGCCTCTGGAGACATGTTGAGTAATAAGTTGCTGCAGCCAAGATCAAAGAGGTTTTTCTGCTTTCTCCTCAAGGATTTTGATGGATTTCTAACTTACATTTAGATCTTTCATCCATTTTGAGTTTATTTTTGTGTATGGTATAAGAAAGTGGTCCAGTTTCATTTTTCTGCATGTCGCTGTCCAGTTTTCCCAGCACCACTTGCTGAAGAGACTGTCTTTATTCCATTGGATATTCTTTCCTGTTTTGTCAAAGATTAGTTGGCTATATATTTGTGGGTCCATTTTTGGGTTCTCTATTCTGTTCCACTGATCTGAGTGTCTGTTTTGTGTCAATACCATACTGCCTTGATTACAGCTTTGTAGTACAACTTGACGTCTAGGATTGTGCTGTCTCCAGGTTTGGTTTTCATTTTCAAGATCACTTTGGCTATTCAGGGTCTTTTCTGGTTCCATACAAATTTTGGATTGTTTTTTCTAGCTCTGTGAAGAATTCTGGTGTTATTTTGGTAGGGATTGTATTGAATATGTAGATTGCTTTGAGTAGTATTGACATTTTAACAATATTTGTTCTTCCTATCCAGGAGCGTGGAATCTTTTTTCCATATTTCTGTGTCTTCTTCAATTTCTTTCATAAGATTTCTATAATTTTTAGTGCATAGATTTTTCACTCGTTTGGTTAGATTTATTCCTAGGTATTTAATGGTTTTTGGCGCAATTGTAAATGGAACCAATCCCTTGCTTTCTCTTTCTGTTGCTTCATTCTTGGTATAGGAATGCAACCGATTTCTGTGCATTGATTTTATATCCTGCAACTTTGCTAAATTCATGGATCAGTTCTAGCAGTTTTTTGGGGGAATCTTTTGGGCTTTTCATATAGAGAATATCATGTCATCTGTGAAGAATGAAAGTTTGACTTCCTCCAGGCCAATTTGGATGCATTTTCTTCTTTGTACTGTCTGACTGCTAAGGCTAAGACTTCCAATACTATGTTGAATAACAGTGGTGAGAGTGGACATCCCTGTCTTGTTCCTGACCTTAGGTGGAAAGCTCTCAGTTTTTCTTCATTGAAGATGATATTAGCACTGGATCTTTCATATATGGCTTTCATGATCTCAAGGTATGATCCTTCTATCCCTACTTTCTTGACAGTTTTTGTCAAGAAAGAATGCTGTACTTTGCCAGATGTTTTCTCTGCATCTATTGAGAGGATCATGTGGTTCTTCTCCTTTCTTTTATTGATGTGATAAATCAGATTGATAATTTTGTGGATATTGAACCAGCCCTGCATCCCAGGTATAAATCCCACTTGGTCATGGTGAATAATTCTTCTAACGTATTATTGGATTCAGTTGGCTAATATCTTGTGGAGGATTTTTGCATCCATGTTCATCAGGGAAATTGGTCTATAGTTCTCCTTTGTAGTGGGGTCTTTGTCTGGTTTTGGAATCAAGGTAATGCTTGCTTCATAGAAAGAGTTTGGAAGTTTCCTTCATTTCTGTTTTTTGGAACAGCTTCAAGAGAATAGGTGTTAACATTTCCTTAAATAGGAGAATTCCCTTGGAAAGTCATCTGGCCCTGGACTCTTGTTTTTTGGGAGATATTTTATTACTAATTCAATTTCTTTACTTGTGATGGGTCTGTTCAAATTTCCTATTTTCTCCTGTTTCAGGTTTGGTAGCTTATATGTTTCTAAGAATTTGTCCATATATTCCAGATTGCCCATTTTCTTGATGTCTAATTGCTCATAATATTCTTTTTGTCTAATTTTTTAATGTTTATTTATTTTTGAGGGAGAGAGAGAGAGGGACAGAGCATGAGTGGGGGAAGGGCAGAGAGAGAGGGAGACACAGAATCTGAAGCAGGTTCCAGGTTCTGAGCTGTCAGCAAAGAGCCCGACGTGGGGCTCGAACTCACAGACCATGAGATCATGACCTGAGCTGAAGTTGGATGCTTAACCAACTGAGCCACCAAGGCACCCCTGCTTATAATGTTCGTTTTTATTGTTTGTATTTCTGCTGTGTTGCTTGTGATCTCTCTTCTTTCATTCTTGATATTATTTATTTAGGTCCTTTCCTTTTTCTTTTTGATCAAACTGGCTAGTGGTTTATCAATCTTCTTAATTCTTTCAAGAACAAGCTTCTGGTTTTATTGATCTGTTCTACTGCTATTTTTGTTTTGGTTTGGTTTGGTTTGGTTTGGTTTCAATAGCATTAATTTCTGCTCTAATATTTATTATTCCTGTTTTCTGCTAGTTTTGGGTTTTATTTGCTGTGCTTTTTCCAACTCTTTAAAGTGTAAGGTTTGGTTTTGTATCTGAGACTTTCTTCCTTCTTTAGGAAGGTGTGGATTGCTATACACTTCCCTCTTATGACCGCCTTTCCTGTATCCCAGAGGTTTTGGGCTGTGGTGTTATCATTTTCATTGGCTCCATGTAATTTTTAATTTATTCTTCAACTTCCCTGGTTAGCCCATTCCTTCTTTAGTAGGGTGTTCTTTAGTCTCCAAGTATTTGTTACCTTTCCAAATTTTTTCTTGTGGTTGATTTCAAGTTTCATAACATTGTGGTCTGAAAACATGCATGGTATTATCTTGATCTTTTTGTACTTGTTGAGTGCTGATTTGTGTCCCAGTATGTGGTCTATTCTGGAGAATATTCCATGTGCACTGGAGAAGAATGAGTACCCCGCTGCTTTAGAATGAAATGTTCTTAATATGTTTGTTAAGTTAATCTGGTCCTGTGTGTCATTCAAAGCCATAGTTTCTTTGTTTATTTTCTGGTTAGATGATCTGTCCGTTGCTATAAGTGGGGTGTTCAAGTCCCCTACTGTTATGGTATTATTATCAGTACATTTCTTTGTTTGTGATCAATTGATTTATATATTTGAGTGCGACCACATATGGAGCATAAATGTTTGCAATTGCTAGATCTGCCTGGTAGTTAGACCCCTTAATTATGGTCTAATGCCCTTCTTCATCTCTTGTTACAGTCTTTATTTTAAAGTCTAGATTGTTTCATGTAAGCATGACTACTCTGGCTTTCTTTTGTCAACAATTAGTATGATAGATGGTTCTCCATCCCCTTACTTTCAATCTGAAGTTGTCTTTGGGTCTGAAGTGGGTTTCTTGTAAACAGCATATAGATGGTTTTCTTATCTATTCTGTTACCCAATGTCTTTTGATTGGAGCATTTAGTCCATTAATGAATACTGAAAGATATGAATTTATTGCCATTATGTTGTTTCTAGAGTTGGTGTATCTGGTGGTGTTCTCTGGTCCTTTCTAGTCTTTGTTGCTTTTGGTATGTATGTATGTATGTATGTATTTAATTTATTTGTTTATTTAATTTTTCATCTTTTCTCCCCTCAGAGAGTCCCGCTTAAAATTTCTTGCAGGGCTGGGGCACCTGGGTGGCTCAGTCAGTTAAGCGTCTGACTTCAGCTCAGGTCATGATCTCACAGTCTGTGAGTTCGAGCCCCACATCGGGCTCTGTGCTGACAGCTCAGAGCCTGGAGCCTGCTTCGGATTCTGTTTCTCCATCTCTCTCTGTGCCTCCCTTGCTCATGCTCTGTCTCTCTCTGTCTCAAAAATCAATAAAAATATTTTTTAAAAAATTTAAAAAAATATATTTTTTAAAAAACCAGGACTGGTTTAGTGGTCATGAAATCCTTTAATTTTTGTTTGTCTGGAAAACTTTTTATCACTCCTTCTATTTTGAATGACAGACTTGCTGGGTAAAGAATTCTTGGCTGCAAAATTTTTATCAATTCAGCACATTCAATATATCCTGCCAGTCCTTTCTGGCCTGCCAGTTTTCTGTGGATAGGTCTGCTGCAAACCTGATCTGTCTTCCCTTGTAGGTCCAGACTTTTTTTTTTCCTTTCCTGCTTTAATGAAAGAAGTTTTCCTTGCCTAAGTATTTTGTGAATTTGACTATAATATGACTTATTGATGCTCACTTTTTGTTAATCTAATGGGAGTCCTTTGTGTTTCTTGAATTTTGATATCTGTATCTTTCCCCAGGTTAGGAAATCTTTCCACTCTGATTTGCTCACACAACATTTTTACCCCTTTTTCTCTGTCTTCATCTTCTGTGACCCTTATGATTCTGATATTGTTCCTTTTTAATGAGTCACTGATTTCTCTAATTCTTAAATTGTGCTCTTTTACCTTACTCTCCCTCTTTTTTTCTGCTTCATTATTCTCCAGATGTTTGTCCTCTATATCACTGATTCGCTGCTCTGCCTCATCCATCCTTGCCCCTGTGGCAGCCATTCAAGATTGCAGCTCAGTTATAGCATTTTTATTTCATCCTGACTAGATTTTACTTCTTTTATCTCTGCAGAGAGAGATTCTAACCTATTTTCGACCCCAGCTAGTATTCTTAAAACTTGATTCTAAATTCTGGTCAGACATCTTATTTGCACCTATGTTGATTAAGTCCCCAGATGTCATTTCTTCCTGCTCTTTCTTTTGGGGTGAATTCCTTCTTTCATCATTTTGAAGGGAGAAAGAAAATTAATAAGGTAAAAAAGTGAAATTTAAAAATTAATAACAACACACACACACATATAAAATAAATGATGTTAGATCCCAGGTGTATTTTGGTCTCGTTGTTGAAAGGAGCTTGATAGATTAGAGAAAAAGGAAAAGAAAAAAAATGAAAACCCTTGAAAATTTGAAAAAAATGAATACAATGAAGTAGAATAAAATGAGTTGATGGAAGTAAGATAGAATTTGAGAAATTTACAAAAAAGTAAAAAAATATAGTAGAAAAATTAAAGAAAAATATTTTTAATAAAAATTAAAAATAAAAATATTTTTTTCTCCTTCTGTATTCAAGAAAATAAAAGAAACGAATAAGAGAAAGAAAAAAAATTAAATAGATGTACCAGCAAACAGACCGAAATATGATTGAAATTATATTGTTTTCCCCTAGAAGTCAGACTATGAAGCAATATATAATCCATAAATTAAGCAGGGAGAGAGACTTGTGGTGCTCCTGAAAAGCGAGGTTGGCTCAGTTGGGCAGGGCTTAGTGTAAAGGCTCTTTTCTCCACTAGATGGCGCTGCTTATTGACCTCAATGGCCATGGACCTGAGTGGCAAAGGAACTGAGAGAAAGAGAGGACAGTATAACAAGACACAGGGGACCCTGAGCCAACAGCCTGAGGCACCAAGATTTATTGTACATCTTATATACGTTTTCAGGAAAAACAGATCAGCAATGATTAACAACAAAAGCTTATCAAAGCATGTTATCAACGTACATCTGATTCAGCTATTGTACATATCTTGCATATGAGAGCAGTCTTGCCGATACTTATGTTTCGATAAGAATCTTTATGATAGAAGCAAAGACAAAGAAGGGAGTGAATGTGCTATATACAGCTGGCTTCCTTTAAGCAAAACATCCCTATCTGTGTACTAAAGAACAGACCACATTTCCCGAGGACAATTCACTCAAGTCCTTTCAGGTTATTTTTAACCTTATGATCTCGAGTTTTCTCAGAGATCTTGGAGCCTAAATGAATATGCGCCTATGGTCATTGTGGTGTTCTGTTTCCCACACTTATCTTACTGGGGTGGATTGTTTTGGTGCTTGTAGGTGTGTATGTGCATGCATGCGAGAGGTGAAAATGGTGTCACCCAGCTATCCAGTCTCTAGTATCGGAACTCTGTTCTCCCCAGTCAGCAATCATGCAGCCATCATTTGTCTGCCACTTTTGTCCACTCCTCACTTTTGCTCTGTCCATGACCAAGCCCCAGGCAGCACCTCCCTCCTGTGCTTTATCTCAGATGCGGCTGTGTTTTCTGACCTCTTACTTGTGAGGGACTGCAGCTTTGACCCATTCTGCCCCTCTGCAGGAGGGTCTCACCAAGCAATGGCTGAGCATCAGCTGCAGCCAGAACATTTGAGGGACTGTGTTGCTGCTGATGCCCAGAGACTGTGGCTGGGTGTCAGCCCGCCCCAGAAAAAGTCCACGTGATGGTGTAGCAACAGCATTTCAGGGATTATGGAAAATCACAACACACACCTGGCACCAGGCTTCACCCTTAATGACCTTGTTCCAGCACCAGCAAATGTGGTTTTTCTCCTGGGTCTACTGGGGCCTTTGCCTCTGGTTGGGGGGTGGGGGGGGTACACAGCCTCTACCAGATGTCCTCCCAGCAGGGGAACTGCCTCTCCCTGTGTGGCCCGAGGACACCAGTACTTCACTCTGCTCCTGGGGATTGGCCCTTCTCACCAGAGCACCACCAGGTATTGAGCTACAGAGTTTCGGAGTCTTCCCTCCCCCTGTTTATAGAGTTTTAATGGAATTTAAACCCTTTCCTTTCTCCTTTCTCCTTTTTTAGTTTAGTCCCTGTGGCGGTTTTCCACTTTTCTACTTTTTCTCCAGCTGCTTTTGGGGGCGTGCTTTTCCCATATACTCCCCCCATCTCTGTCCTCTCTCCACAAGCAAAAAATATCTCCTTGCCCTCCATGGTTTCTCTCTCCCCCAGTTCACCTCTCCGTGCCATGTACCTGCTGAGTTCTGTGGTTCAGGTTGTGCAGATTGTTGTGTTAATCCTCAAGTCAGTTTTCCAGGTGCACAAAATGGTGTAGTGTTGATCTGGCTGTATTTCATGGACACAAGACACACAAAAAACTTCCATGCTGTTCTGCTAACTTGGCTCCTCTTCCCGAACTCTAGGATTCTTTAATGGAATGTTCTGTATATGTCAATAATATCAAATATATTTATATATTTGATATTATTGACATATACAGAACATATATATATTTATTTTTTTTCATTCAAACACCTTTATTTTTTCTAATGTTTATTTATTTGTTTTGAGAGAAAGAGAGAGAGAATGCACAGGAGGGGCAGAGAGAGAGGGAGACAGAGAATCCCAAGCAGGCTGTGCACTGTCAGTACAGAGCCTGACATGGGGTTAACTGACTGAGCCACCCAGGTACCCCTGAAACATCTTTATTCTTAATGGATTACTATCTTACCTATCACTTAATTATAGAGGCTTGTTAAAAATATCCAACCATGATAATATATTGTCTACTTCTCCTTCAGCTGTCAAATCTGTCAATTTTGCTACATACAACTAGAATTATTAGAGTTACACTGGAGTTACAAAGAATTGTGTCATAAGATTATAAAAGTTATAACTTGCTGTTTATTATACTGTTTCCCATGAGGGTTTTTTTTCTTTCTTTATACTTCCTGCCTAATGCTATTTTGTTTTACATTAATTATGCTATACCAATTCTTTTTTGCTTGCTTGCTTTTATAGTGTATTATTTTACATCTTTTTCTTATAAACATTTAGTGTTCTTATGCTTACAATTTGTCTCATGCATATAGTATGAAGTTTTAAATTTAACTAGTTTGATAATCTTTCTATTCTATTTGAAAATTGTATTCTGTCTAAATTTAATGTAATGACTTATATAATCGGGTTTTAATTCCCATTTTTTGTTCATTTGTTGGTAATTTTTATCTCTCTCTATTGTGCACTTTTAGTTTAATCAAAAATTTTTTTTTATTATTTTATCTCATATATCTGTTTTGTAAAATTTTATTCTTATATTATTTTTTTTTAATGTTTATTTATTTTTGAGAAAGAGAGAGACAGAGCATGAGCAGGAGAGGGGCCGAGAGAGACGGAGTCAGAATCCAAATCAGGCTTCAGAGTCTGAGCTGTCAGCACAGAGCCTGACATGGGGCTTGAACTTACGACTGTGAGTTCATGACCTGAATGGAAGTTGGACACTTAACCACCTGAGCCATCCAGCTGCCCCATTCTCCTATATTATTTCTTAGCATTAACCCACAAAATATGATTGTTATTTATTAAATTAAATAATTTGTTCGACCAATTGCTGAATAGTGTAGGAAACTTTAGTTAATTCCATTTACAAAACCTCTCACCTCCATTTAGCTATACTGCTGTCATATGTTATAGTTAAATTGGATATGGATATTTTGAGGTTTACATCACTGAGCCTGAATCTTAAAGTAGTTGTCTAAGGAGTGTTAGACTTTTTGGACATATTCTAGTGTATAATTAGATGAGTTTGCTCAAATTGAGGTTTGATTAAAATTAGTATAGAGAAGCATTTATCCTAGATTTAACTTAGCCTTATGCTAAGGTGTGATCTTTTTGAGGACTCTATCTGATGCCCATGTTTGATGAGGTCTCTCCACTGGGGCTGGGTGGGAACAAGAAATATTCCCAGTCCTCCATGAGTGCCTGAAATTATTCAGTCTAGTACTTTAAGATAATCTCTTCCCAGTCTTGTATAATTTTACCTTTATATGTGCAGATAATTACTCAGACAATGTCTTAAATGAGACCCCTTCCCCTCACAAAGTTCTCAGAAGCTCTCTCTGTGTAGCAACCTCTTCTCACGTACTCTGTTTTAAAAAATTAGCTGACTGCTCTGTCTCCTATACTTACTGAGACTGCTAGACTGGCATTCCCTTCCCATTCTGTGACCTGCAAACCATCTCCAAAACTGAGTCATAATTTTCACTTTGTTCACTTTTCCTCAAGGATCATAGTCCTGCCTTGTCTATTATGACGCCCAATATCTGAAAACTATGGATATATATCCATTGTTTTTCTAGTTGCTTTTATAATGAGAAGGCATTCCTGCACAGTCATGGTCAACACAGAAGTCCCCTTAAATTCACTGGAAAATAAGCAGTATGGTAGACATGAGCAAAGATATTTCTGTGAAGCTTAGCAAGGTGATTGAGTCATTCATTAATGATCAGAATATCCCTTTATAATATCATTAATTGACTATTATCCCATATTTTTTCTTTGCCATTACCTGGTTTTGATTTTGTCAGTCAGATAAGCCCTGTCCTAGATGACATTGAACTATGATGATCACTGAAAACAGTCAACTCAATCTATTGTCTCTTATCAAATAAGTGTGGTTCCTGGAAGAGGAAATCTCCTATAAATTGAAGAGAATACCCAGCTGCATAGCATCCAAGAGCTGTGTCTTCATGCTGGGCATCTAAGAATAGCAAACTACCTGGCTATTTTTGTCAAATTGAAGTTAAAAATCCAAATCGGAGAATTGCTCCATTTAAACAAACATGGCATGAGCGTTTTTTTTCCTCCAATTTAATAGAACATTTTATCTCAAAGAATGCTAGATTTTATTAGTATCTCTTTCTCCCCTCCTTCCTATACATGCAGTTACATTTTCAATACTCCATGCAGTTGAACAGGAACAAAGAACTGATTTCTGGATAGTGATATAGTGGGTATAGTCATACACATACCACTGTCAGCTCTGGATTCTAAAATATTTTGGGTAATGCTATGAACTGTCTTTCTATTTACACTATTTTTTCAATTAGATGTAGTGAATCTAGTGGAGGATCTAAAAATAAATTATATGAAAACAACCTGGTTCTTTATTTGATTCAGGACATAAACCCTTTGTTCCCCAACCTTATTGTCCTTTGCTTTCTTCATGTAGTGATTTATGGTATGAGTGGAAAGTAAACACTGGTTTTGTTAAGCTACTAAAATGTTGAGCTGAGTACAAGTTATCCCACCAGAATACATGTGGTAGTGATATCATGTTTGCATACACTTATTTTTTTAATGTTTATTTATTTTTGAGAAAGAGAGACAGAGTGCAATTGAGGAAGGTACAGAGAGAGACAGAGACACAGAATCTGAAGCAGGCTCCAGGCTCTGAGCTGTCAGCACAGAGCCTGACACGGGTCTTGCATTTGTGAACCCATGATATCATGACCTGAGCCGAAGTCGGATGCTTCACCAACTGAGACACCCAGGTGCCACCATATATTACTTCTTTAGCAAAACTCACTGAATAATTTACCACAGGGTATAGTTAGTGATGCTGTGATAAACGAAATATTTTTATTCTAAGAACCCACACAGTGAGAAAGGTAGGTATGTTTAAAATGGAATGCAAAATTATAAGTACCATAATAGGTATCTTTATAAGCTCTAGTAAAAAGAAATACACGATTAACTGTTTTTTAAGAATGAAAGAAAAGACAACTGAGAAGAGAGCTGAATGTAAAAAATCAGGAGCTACCACAGAACAAAGGTACATAAGAGAAGACATTTCAATAGAGAGAGGAAAACTTGTGCAGTCACAAAGATGAAACAAATGTGAGGAAACTGTAAATATTTTGCCACAACTAGAGCACTTTGTATATAAGAGGGAGTAGACAAAGATAATCTTGAGAGGTAAGTAGAAGTACTGCCAGACTAATCCAATGAAGAGGTGTCAAATACACGTGTTTTTCTTCATTTTTATCTGAATTTGAAGATATGCAAGGCTCTTTGCTGCCAGCTTCCTAAGCAGCATAAGTAGAAGGAATGAATGTAGTTAAGGCCATAGTGATGTCAACATTACTAAAATTTTGTTTGAGTGCCTTTGTAAAAGCATTAATACCCATGGAGATATTATTCAAAAATAATCTGTGGGTCTTTCAATAATACGTTCTTGTCCTTCAGGCTCAGTATATTCTTAAGACTGGAGTTATAAAAAGTGGGTAGTTCAACAGCACACAAGGAGAAAAATTCTTTAATTTTTTTCTTATTTGCCCTTTAAAACCAGACAAAAGATTTCCTGACAGGATTGATAAAAAAAAGTAGAAAGATCTTTTATTACATATATAAAATTCAATCTACCAACTATCAAGCAGAAAGAAATCCTAGAATTTTGGCTGGTTATATACAATTGTTTCTTCCTCCTTTTCAGTGAACTTTTGACTCCTTTCTACCACAAGGAGATATCATGATTTATTTAACTTCTTTAGCCACAAAATCTTATAAGTGATTCTAAAATCCAGATTTCCTGAACCACTAAACAAACATCGTGGATGATTATGAGACACTACTGAAATGAAGTTAGGAGATATCAGAATTTTCACAGAATACTAGAGGCTATGCATAGATTATGACACAAGAGTCAACCACATTATGATCCCTACACTCTACTCCTTATGACGTGAAAAAAAGCAAAAGTCTTTGAAACACGAGGCATTGTTTAAAGTGTCATTTTCACCCCAATGACTGGTTAATCTACACTCTTCTCTAAATTTAGGGTTTTTTTATCTGCAAAAGGAAGTTAATAAAGCCAATCAATCTGAGTTTCTAGAAAAAATATACTATACTAAAATTCTTAACAAAACTGTAAACTGTAGGATATTTTATGAATATTAGGCATAGATATGGCCATTTCTGAAAATATCTGTTCAACATGAAAACACTTAGTTACCACTCTTTGGGAACAACATTGGAATAGAAAAGTTAGGAGACCTTAGATTAAGCAAATCAGATATTCAGATATATATATATATATATAGAGAGAGAGAGAGAGAGAGAGAGAGAGAGAAAGGTGAAGGAATACAGATCTAAAGGAAGGATGGATGATTAGATGATTGATAGATGATAGATAATAGATAGATAGATAGATAGATGATAGATGATATACAGATGGATAGATAAATAGACAGATGAGAGAGAATGATTCTTTTAATCCATCTCCCAAATTCAAATTAAACCCATTGTGGACTTATGGAGAAGTTGGCTTGTGGGGTTTACCTTAATGAATTGATTTGTATGATAGAAAATAATTTTTCTTGGGCAGAAGTTTATTCCTTCGCCCAGTCAGAGATAACATTATCTGTCCTAAATATCAAATCCGAGGCCTACTTCTATGTACTGATGACTGAGATTCATCACTGCAGAATGTATCTTAAGGAATTATTTTCACTGGAACTTGGATAAGAACAATAACACAAGTTTAAGATCTAGGTGACAGATTTTAAAATACACCTAGAGTGCTCGCTTCGGAGCACATATACTAAAATTGGAACGATACAGAGAAGATTAGCATGGCCCCTGCGCAAGGATGACACGCAAATTCGTGAAGCGTTCCATATTTTTGGAACATACTTAAAGATCATAAAGGCCATTTATGAAAAGCCCACAGCTAACATCATCCTCAACGGGGAAAAACTGAGAGCTTTTTCCCTGAGATCAGGAACATGACAAGGATGCCCACTCTCACCGCTGTTGTTTAATATAGTGCTGGAAGTTCTAGCATCAGCAATCAGACAACAAAAGGAAATCAAAGGCATCAAAATTGGCAAAGATGAAGTCAAGCTTTCGTTTTTTGCAGATGACATGATATTATACATGGAAAATCCGATAGACTCCACCAAAAGTCTGCTAGAACTGATACATGAATTCAGCAAAGTTGCAGGATACAAAATCAATGTACAGAAATCAGTTGCATTCTTATACACTAACAATGAAGCAACAGAAAGACAAATGAAGAAACTGATCCCATTCACAATTGCACCAAGAAGCATAAAATACCTAAGAATAAATCTAACCAAAGATGTAAAAGATCTGTATGCTGAAAACTATAGAAAGCTTATGCAGGTAATTGAAGAAGATATAAAGAAATGGAAAGACATTCCGTGCTCATGGATTGGAAGAATAAATATTGTCAAAATGTCAATACTACCCAAAGCTATCTACACATTCAATGCAATCCCAATCAAAATTGCACCAGCATTCTTCTCGAAACTAGAACAAGCAATCCTAAAATTCATATGGAACCACAAAAGGCCCTGAATAGCCAAAGTAATTTTGAAGAAGAAAACCAAAGCAGGAGGCATCACAATCCCAGACTTTAGCCTCTACTACAAAGCTGTCATCATCAAGACAGCATGGTATTGGCATAAAAACAGACACATAGACCAATGGAATAGAATAGAAACCCCAGAACTAGACCCACAAACGTATGGCCAACTCATCTTTGACAAAGCAGGAAAGAACATCCAGTGGAAAAAAGACAGTCTCTTTAACAAATGGTGCTGGGAGAACTGGACAGCAACATGCAGAAGGTTGAAACTAGACCACTTTCTCACACCATTCACAAAAATAAACTCAAAATGGATAAAGGACCTGAATGTGAGACAGGAAACCATCAAAACCTTAGAGGAGAAAGCAGGAAAAGACCTCTCTGACCTCAGCCGTAGCAATCTCTTACTCGGCACATCCCCAAAGGCAAGGGAATTAAAAGCAAAAGTGAATTACTGGGACCTTATGAAGATAAAAAGCTTCTGCACAGCAAAGGAAACAACCAACAAAACTAAAAGGCAACCAACGGAATGGGAAAAGATATTTGCAAATGACACATCGGACAAAGGGCTAGTATCCAAAATCTATAAAGAGCTCATCAAACTCCACACCCGAAAAACAAATAACCCAGTGAAGAAATGGGCAGAAAACATGAATAGACACTTCTCTAAAGAAGACATCCGGATGGCCAACAGGCACATGAAAAGATGTTCAACGTCGCTCCTTATCAGGGAAATACAAATCAAAACCGCACTCAGATACCACCTCACGCCAGTCAGAGTGGCCAAAATGAAGAAATCAGGAGACTATAGATGCTGGAGAGGATGTGGAGAAACAGGAACCCTCTTGCACTGTTGGTGGGAATGCAAATTGGTGCAGCCTCTCTGGAAAGCAGTGTGGAGGTTCCTCAGAAAATTAAAAATAGACCTACCCTATGACCCAGCAATAGCACTGCTAGGAATTTATCCAAGGGATACAGGAGTACTGATGCATAGGGGCACTTGTACCCCAATGTTTATAGCAGCACTCTCAACAATAGCCAAATTATGGAAAGAGCCTAAATGTCCATCAACTGATGAATGGATAAAGAAATTGTGGTTTATATACACAATGGAATACTACGTGGCAATGAGAAAAAATGAAATATGGCCTTTTGTAGCAACATGGATGGAACTGGAGAGTGTGATGCTAAGTGAAATAAGCCATACAGAGAAAGACAGATACCATATGGTTTCACTCTTATGTGGATCCTGAGAAACGTAACAGAAACCCATGGGGGAGGGGAAGGGAAAAAAAAAAAAAAGAGGTTAGAGTGGGAGAGAGCCAAAGCATAAGAGACTGTTAAAAACTGAGAACAAACTGAGGGTTGATGGGGGGTGGGAGGGAGGGCAGGGTGGGAGGGAGGGCAGGGTGGGTGATGGGTATTGAGGAGGGCACCTTTTGGGATGAGCACTGGGTGTTGTATGGAAACCAATTTGACAGTATATTTCATATATTAAAAAATAAAAATAAAATTAAAAAAAATAAAATAAAATAAAATACACCTAGAGAGAGGGTGTGTTCAGGTATTTTGTAGAATGTCCATTGATTTTGATTTGTCTGTTTTTCTCATAATTGGTGTAAAAAAACTGTCTTTTGAGAGAAGACCACAGAAATAAAGTAGCACATATTAGCAGTATGACATATCCCTATTAAGTTTTTCTTGATAACCTGGCTGACGTAGCGTTTTGTTTGACTTATCCACTCTGAAGTCATTCTCTTCACTCTTTTACATAATGTATTTGATCGGAGGAAATAGAAACCACACTTAGGGAGTAAAGAATTATTTTCCTAACTTCTGGAGGGTGGAGGGAGTATCTATATAAAGCATTTAAATTCTCCTCATGGGAGATTTGTTTCTTCCCAACCATTTATTTATTTGTATTATTTATTTATTTCATTATAGACTAATTGATATTTATTTAAACTTTGAGCAATAATCTGATACTGTCTTATTTATTTTGTCTTTCAAATTGTTACAGGTTTGGTCAGTGGGAGCTCTTTCTGTTGGCTCATGTATCCCTTTAATGTAACACTCCTTCTTAGTGATTTGTTTTTGTTATTATGATATTTTTTATTTTATTTATTTTGTGGGAGCTAGTATATTATGATTTATCTATTTATGTCTTTACTTATTTATTTGTTTGACTGGTAAATAATTGACATACAATAGCCTATTAGTTTCAGGTGTACATCATATCCTTATGCTCTATATTATATCTCCATGACTTACTTTATTACTGAAAGTTTATATCTCTTAATCTTCTTCAACATTTTGCCTATCCCCCAACACCTCTGGTTACCAATAGTTTTGTGTATGTGTGTGTGTGTGTGTCTGTGAGTCTATTTCTGTTTGTGTGTTTGTTGATTTGTTTAGATTCCCACATATAAATGAAATCATATGGTATTTTTCTTTCTCCGTCTGACTTATCTCCCTTAGCATTATATAAACCTTCAAGATCCACCTGTGTTGTCACAAATGACAAGATTTCATTACTTTTATGTGTGTAATTTTTAAGTTCTTTTTATTTTTATTTATTTTTAGAGAGAGAGAGAAAGCGGGGGTGGGGGGCGGTGCAGAGAGAGATAGAGACAGAATCCCAAGCAGGCTCCATGGGGCTCAAACTCATGAACCATGAGATCATGACCTGAGCTGGAATCAAGAGTCAGATACTTAACCAACGGAGTCACCCAGGTGCCTTGTTGTGTAATACATATATATATATATACATGTATTGTATATATACATGTGTGTGTGTACATATATATATATATATACACACACACACACAGATACATGTGTGTGTGTGTGTGTGTGTGTGACATATTTTTTAATTCCTTTATCTATCATTGGATATTTAGATTGCTTCCATATCTTGGTTATTGTAAACAATGTTACAATGAACATATGGATACATATATCTTTTTGGATTGGTGTTTTCATTTTCTTCAGATAAGTACCCAGAAGTGGAATTGTTGGATCGTATGGTATTTCTGGTTTTAATTTTTTAAGGAGTCTCCAATACTGTTTTCCATATTGGCTGGACCAATTTATTCTCCTACCAACACATGTACAAATGTTCCATTTTCTTCATATCCTTGACAACATTTGTTTTTTTGTTTCTTTGTTTTTGTTTTGTTTTCTTTTGTCTTTTTGATAAATAGGCAATCTATCAGGTGTGAGGCCATATCTCATTGTGGTTTTAGTTTCATTTTCCTGAAGATTACTGATTTTGAACATATTTTCATGTGCTTGTTGGCCATCTGTATGTCTTCTTTAGAGAAGAATTCAAATCTTCTGCCCATTTTTATTTTTTTTATTTTTTAAAATTTTTATTTATTTAAAGATAGAGAGTGTGCAAGCAAATGGGGTAGGGGCAGAGAGAGAGGGAGAAAGAGAGAATCCCAAGCTGGTTCTGTGCTGTCAGCACAGAGCCCAATGTGGGACTCAATCCCAGGAACTGTGAGAGCATGCCTCAGCTGAAATTAAGAGTCATATGCTTAACCAACTGAGAGACCCAGGTGCCTCCTTCTGCCTACTTTAAATCAGATCATTTGGTGTTTTAATTTTTTTGACATTAAGTTTTATAAATTATTTATGTATTTTGGACATTAATACCTTACTGAATGTATGGTTTGCAATATTTGCTCTTATTTAGTAGGTTGCATTTTTCATTTCTTTACTGTTGAAAAGCTTGTTAGTTGATGTAATTCCACTTAAGGGATAATAATAATTATGACAAACTCATGCTGACAAAATACATCTTAACCAAATTGATATACTAAAATTAAAATTTGGGAGCGCCTGGGTGGCTCAGTCAGTTAAGCATCCAACTTTGGCTCAGGTCATGATCTCACAGTTCTCGAGTTTGAGCCCCATGCCAGGCTCTGTGCTGACAGCTCAGAGGCTGGAGCCTACTTCAGATTCTGTGTGTCTCCCTCTCTCTCTGTCCCTCTCCTGCTTGCACTCTGTCTCTCTCTCTCTCAAAAACAAATAACAAAATAAAATATTTAAAAATTAAAAGCAAATAAAATATTTAAAAATTAAAATATGGATGTCACTTTATTAAGGAAATTAATGTATTACCTAATTGACCAATTAATACATTAAAAAGAAAGATCAACATCAAAGATATTCAAAGTAAACCCATAGCCACTAGAATGACTAAAATTAAAAAGGTTGACAATAGCTGGGATTATCAAGGATACAGATTTTCCATTCTCAAATATTGGTGACTGAATCAAAAACATACAACCGTTCTAGCAAAGAGTTAATCTACATCTACCGTGCAACCCAGTCATGCTAGTCCTAGGTATTTACCCAAAAGGAGTCAAAGTATATATCCATACAGATAATTGCTTGACTGTTCTTAATTGCACATCATATTCGCCAATAAGTGGACATAATCCAAATGTCCATTAGCTAATTAAGAGATAAATTTTTGTGTATCCATCCAATGGAATCTGCTAAACTATAAAGGAACAAAACATTGAAAGATGCAACCAACAGATATGAATGTCAAATTCTATGCTAGTTCAAAGAAGTAAGAGAAGAAAGGGTACACGTCCTATACAATTCTATTTATATAAAACTTTAGACTGAACTAAATATAGTGACTGAAATTTGTTGACTGGTGACAGAGTTTAAGTGTAGGAGGGATTGTAAAAGGGCATGGAGAATTTTTTACAGGTGAAATAATTATTCTATATTTTATTGTGGAGATGGCATAATGGGTGTATGTGCATATCAAAACTCACCAGCTTTAAGCTATTTGCAGTGCCTTGTATGTCACTTATATTTCAATAAATTTGAAAAATATAACTTAGTTTTGCGAAAAATTTTATTTTTCCAAAATATTTTCTGTCATTCCCTTTAAGGTGAATATACATTCCTATCTCATTGGCATCAGTTTTAATCATGTTTTGGCCATATTGTTTGGCCAGAGAAGAGTGGGCAAAAGCAATGTGTGTCACTTCTGAGGAAGAGCTTTCCAAGCCATTACCTGGTTCTGCTACTCCTTTTATGCTTATCTACCATTAGTTTTATTAATATTGGATTTAATCCTAAATTAAAGAGGGCATAGAATAACAGAAAATCTGAAAAAGACATATAACTAAGCAAATATAATGCTTTAATATTATACATCACTGATAATGCGTTATGGTCTTACTGCAACCTAACTTTAAAAAATGTCAAAAAATCACATTTAGTATATAAAGTTTTATTATAGTAGAAATATACTCTATAAGTACTAGGACATACAAATCTAAAAACATGAGGTGCCTAAAATCTTGAAGATGTATTTTTATGTGTATGTGTTAGGGAATATGATTTTACTGGCGTATTTGCAGATTCTAATCCTCTTTTATATATGAACAAGTAGCTAACATAAGTAGATCTATTAATCTTATCTGGATTTCAGTTTTGTCATTTACAAAATATGTTAATCAAAGGACATAATTTGTAAAATTTCTGTGCACTTTGAATTTCAATTATATGAGTATTATAGGTAAAATGAAATGCTAGGAATGGTGCTAGCATAATGAACATAGCTTTTTTACATCAAAATTGAATTAATGTTTTATGTCTTAAAGACCATCTTGACTCTTTCTCTTAAAAGGTCGAACCATTTTGGAAAGTGGTATCAGACATATTTTAAATAAAAAAATTATATCTTAAGCATTAAAAAGAATTACACTCAACTAATGTTTTCTGAGAAGCATGAGCTTGGTTATATTTTAATTTAGCTTATAAAACTAAAATGGTTGTTATTAGTCACCATACTGTAATTATTTTCCTCTTCACAGATGTTTTGGATACTAACTTCCTAGAAGAGTGAATTTCAGAGTCAATATTACATTGGGTGAATATCATGTATATGTATGTACATTTGATCTGTGGATTAATTTCATTAAGAATCTTATACATTAAATGTATAAGTAAAGCTTAAGAAAGTTTTAATAATTCATAAATATCAAAGATTTAAATGTCTAGTTTTTTTTTCTTTAAAACATGGCCATGAAAGATTACACATTTCTAATTATTTAATACTCTGGAGCATATTCCAATATGCATGCTTAATCCTACTTTATATCTTTACTTGTTTCATCTAATATTTCCAAGAGCAACATAATTTTTCAAAATGTCTCAGGTTTTCCTCCAGCTCAATAAAAGCTCAAGGTACTGGAAAAACCTATAGGACAGTTATAGATATTAGATTAATGGAAAGAATGATTTATAACAAATTTTTTAAAATCAGCCCTTGAAACCTAAAAGCCATTTTACTTAAATCTCCTAATGAAACATTGGCTTTTCATGAAACAGAGAATTAAACCAAACTGTAAACCGTATTCTTTCTAGAAGGTAGAAAAAGGCCTTTTCATTTGTAAAAATATATATATATAATTAATTCCTTTCACATATTAAAAGGTAATTTTAAAAAAGCTAAGAGAGCAGGATGGAAAACAAATGAAGATAAAGTAGAAACCAAATGAATTAGAAAAGCAATCATCAAATCAATCTGTAAGTGCCTAAGATGCTCTTCATAAATATCAAAATAAAGATTAGCATAAATATAAAAAGAGAATAATAATATACATACAAAATATTATTGCTCTAATAAACTTTGTTATTGAAGTATAACACATATAAAAATGTACAAAAACATAAGCTCATCTATCATGGCAATTTCTAATCAAACCTCTCCTTTTCTGCAGAGAGGAGAACTATACTGGCTTTCTCTTTCTTTCTTTCTTTCTTTCTTTCTTTCTTTCTTTCTTTCTTTCTTTCTCTTTCCTTCCTTCTTTCTTTCTTTCTTTTTTCTCTTTCTTTCTTTCTTTCTTTCTTTCTTTCTTTCTTTCTTTTGTGCTTTTTAATTTTTTTATGTTTTTCCCTCTGACCTCCTTTCTTATTCTTTAAAAAAAAATTATTTAAATCCAAGTTAGTTAATATATAGTGTAATAATGGTTTCAGGGGTAGAATTTAGTGATTCATCACTTACATATAACACCCAGTGTTCATCCCTACAAATGCCCTTCTTAGTGCCCATCACCCACATAGCCCATCCCCCCAACAAACACCCCTCCAGTAACCCTCAGTGTGTTCTCTGTATTTAAAAGTGTCCTGTGGTTTGCTTCCCTGTTTTTATCTTCTTTTTCTTTCCCTTCCCCTATGTTCATTTGTTTTGTTTCTTAAATTCCACATATGAGTGAAATCACATGATATTTACCTTTCTTGACTGCCTTATTTTGCTTGGTATAATGCATTCCAGTTCCAACTATGTTGTTGCAAATGGCAAGATTTCATTCTTTTTGATCCCTGCATTATATCCCATTGTATATATACATCCCACATCTTCTTTATCCATGTCAGTCTCGTCAGTTGATTAACATGTGGGCTCTTTCCATAATTTGGCTATTATTGATAGTGCTACATAAACATTGGGGTGCATTTTCTGTTTCAAATCAGCATTTTTGTACCCTTTGGATAAATACCTAGTCGTGCAATTGCTGGATCAGAGGGTAGCTCTATTTGTAATTTTTTGAGGAACCTCCATACTATTTTCCAAAGTGGCTGCATCAGTTTGCATGCCCACCAGCAGTGCAAAAGTGTTCCCTCTCTCTCTGCATCTTCACGAATATCTGTTGTTGCCTGAGTTGTTCATTTTCACCATTCTGACAGATTTGAGGGGATATCTCATTGTGGTTTTGATTTGTATTTGACTGATGATGAGTGATGTTGAGCATCTTTTCATGTGTCAGTTAGCCATTTGGATGTCTTCTTCGGAAAAGTGTCTGTTCAATGTCTTTTACCCATTTCTTCACTGGATTATTTGTTTTTTTGGTGTTGAGTTTGATAAGTTCTTTATAGGTGTTGGATACTAACTCTTTATATGATATGTCATTTGCAAATATCTTCTCCTATTCTGTAAGTTGCCTTGTAGTTTTACTAATTGTGTCCTTTGCTGTTCAGATGCTTTTTATCTTGCTGAGGTCCCAGTAGTTCATTTTTGCTTTTGTTTCTCTTGCCTCTGGAGGCATGTCTAGTAAGAAGTTCCTGCAGCCAAGGTCAAAGAGATTTTGCCTGTTTTCTTTTCTAGGATTTTGATGGCTTCCTGTCTTGCATTTAGGTCTTTCATCCACTTTGACTTTATTTTTGTGTATGGTATAAGAAAGTGATCCAGGTTCATTCTTCTGCATGTCACTGTCCAGTTTTTCCAACACCATATGCTGAAGAGACTCTGTTTTTTCCATCGGATATTCCTTCCCACTTTGTCAAAGATTAGTTAGCCATACGTTTGTGTGTCCATTTCTGGGTTCTCTGTTCTGTTTCATTGATCTATGGGTCTGTTCATGTGCCAGTTCTTGTGCCACTATACTGTCTTGATGATTACAACTTTGCAATATAGCTTGAAGTTTGGAATTGTGATACTTCCAATTGTGGTTTTCTTTGTCAGGATTGCTCTGGCTATTTGTTGTCTTTTCTTGTTTCATACGCATTTTGGGATTGTTTGTTTTAGCTCTGTGAAGAATGCTGATATTATTTTGATAGGGATTGCATAGAATGTGCAGATTGCTTTGGGTAGTATTGACATTTTAACAATATATTTTTTTCTTCCAATCCATGAGCATGAGATGTTTTTGCACTTCTTTATGTCTTCTTCAATTTCTTTCATAAGCTTTCTATAGTTTTCAGCATACAGATCTTTTACTTCTTGGTTAGGTTTCTTGTTAGGTATTTTATGTTTTTTGGTGCAGTTGTAAATGGGATTTATTCTTTGATTTATTTTGGTGCTGCTTCATTATTAGTATATAGAAATGCAACCAATTTCTTTATGCTGGCTTTCAATACAACATATTAATTGTCCATAGATCATGTCTAAAAGCTATGTCCATAAATTATATCAGTATTATATATATACATATATATATATATATGTGTGTGTGTGTGTGTGTGTGTGTGTGTATTACACACTGATCGGTATATATCAGTATTATATATATATATATATATATATGCAATTATATATATATTAGTCTTTTGTCACTGCATATTGTGCCATTTCAGGAATACATATCAACATAGTTATCTACTCTTTTTTTGTTAGTCTTTTGGAATTTTCCAGTGATCGCATACATGAACAGCATTCCTATGTGAATTCTTGTTTATGACTTTTGTTGTAACTCTTTCATGTTTTTTTTTTTTATTGGTAGTAACTACCAGTAATGACAGAAAATTTTTACAATTATCTTTTTAAGTACATATTCTGCTCCATTCTCTCTTACTCCTAGGACTCTAAATTCACACGTTACTTACTTATTTGTTTAGAAAACTGGATTTTTATTTTATTTATTTTTTATTGCTTAGAGAGAGAGCACGAGTGAGGGAAAGAGGAAGGGAGAGAGAGAGAGAAAGAGAATCTTAAGCAGGCTCCGTATTTAGTGCATAGCCTGATGCAGAGCTTGATCCCATGACCCTGGGATCATGACCTGAGCCAAAATCAAGAGTCAGATGCTCAACTAACTGAGCCACCCCGGCACCCCTAATGTCACCATGTTTTATTGTTTGATACTATTCAGCACTCTTGTAATCCTCTTCCAAATTTGTAATTCATTGAGAAACGACAGTGGAAATACAGGGACTTCACTTTTAATAAAACTGATTAGAGAATTTGAATCTAGAAAGATATGCTAACATTCAATAGTCTGACTCACCCAGCTTAATCCTGTCTGAACAGACATAAATTTCCCTCACATAGGCAAAGTTTGCCTGATTAAAATTCTGAGTTATAAGAAAAACAAACTACAATGCACTAGCTCTGAAAACCAGAAGTCACAGAGTCATTGAAATTCATGGATCGCCTATGATTTTCTCTTATTCTGGAAAGGGATGGTTCTCAAAATCTGTCTCTGAACTATCAGAATTAGAATCACCTTAAGAAGTTGGCAAACATTGTCTGTTTTCAGGTTCCACCTCACACTTGCTGAATCAGCACTCCAAATGATTCTGATGCATACAAGTATTTGAGGAATACTGCTTAGTTTATAGGCTCTCAACCCTGCCTGAAAACTGGAGATTTAAACATTAATATTTTCCAGACCATCCTAGACCAATACAATAACAATGTCTTAGGACAGAGAACTGGATATATTGTGTGTGTGTTGTCAGGAGCTTCACTGGTGACTAATATTCAGTCAGCATTGAGAACTATCAACTCTAGTAAAAGACTCTACAATGGAAACATGAAGCAAAGGGATGATGGTTTCCTCTGACAAAAGCATGAAATAACATCGCTTTAATAATTTTAGTGTGTAAAATGTCATTCTAAATATTACATTAATCTCAAAATCTAGAATATTTTTTCAAATTTTGATAATTTGAATCTTATGATTTTTAAAAATCTTTATGACAATATATATCATAAAGAAAACAAATGACATTCTTTTGTGCCTAGAAAATCAAAAGAATATAGTTCAACTAACTGAACTACAGTGAACAAAGTTATGATATAATATCAATTTAAGGACATCAAACCTATTTCTGTATAACAGCAACAAAGAAGACAGAAAGTAAAACCTTAAAAGTAATACAATTTATAATAGCATCATAAAACACATAATGAGAGTATTAAATCTAATTAAAAATCTTCAAAACTGGACTTCCCAACCTTGGGTTACTACTGGCCACTGTCTGTCACCCCAAGCCATCCTGTGTATGCTAACACAGCTGATGTTGAGGAGCCTGACAGGCCTAACCCAGTGGCTGCTGGTGCTATGTGCCCAGATTGTTTCAAGTTCCTGAGGAAGCAGCTTGGGACCATGTACCAGAAGAAGGCCTTGAATGCAGTCTTTGGAATCCAAGATGTCTCCACTGGGCTTATCTCCTGCTTCCTGTTTTTCCTTTTGCCATCAGACTGGGTCCTGTCATATGCGGAGAGCTACAAAACATGGGAGTGAAGAGGGCTATCCTACTTCTTACCTTGTGATGTGACCACTCTGGCTTTTCCTTATTACGTCTCCTGCATTCCTGGCTAGCCTTCCCTGGATCATGTCCTTCAATTACAGTGAACTCTTGTGCATTCATGACCTCTCCATTTCTCTATAGTGACATCCTGGGACCACATATATTGGTTTATAAGGCCCTGCTTGGTGGGGCTTTCCTTATAACAATAAAAAAATAAAGTTTACTTAAACCTTGAAAAAAATCTTCAAAACCTACCAGGCATCACTGAGAAAAATTAAATATTAAATAAATATAGAGATATATTACATTCATAAATTGAATGACTCAGCACTATAAATATGTCCATTATCCCCAAATTAAGCTATAGATTCAATGTAATCTATATTAACATATCAGCACTTTTAGGGGTGCCTGGGTGGCTCACTAGGTTGAGCGTCCGACTTCAGCTCAGGTCGTGAGTTTGAGCCCTGTGTTGGGCTCTGTGCTGACAGCTCGGAGCCTGGAGCTCTCTTTCTCTATGTCTCCCTCTCTCTATGTCCCTCCCCTGCTCATGCTCTGTCTCTCTCTGTCTCAAAAATAAGTAAAAACATTTAAAAAATAAAAAAAAAAATAAATTTAACATACCAACACTTTTAATTGGAATGTAATTCTATAATTGTAATGCAAAATCCATACCCCAAGAATATAAGATTGAACAAAGATTCCAGATACAAAATTATATATATATATATATATATATATATATATGAGCTAATGAAATCCTTTAAATTAAATTGAAACTCAACAAAATAAATCTATGATGATAGAAGTAAGAATAGTAGTTATCCTTTGGGTTGGAACGCTGTGACTGTGAGGTGGTAGAAAAGCTCTCTGAGGTGCTAATTATGTTCTGTTGCTTGAAGTGTATGCTGGTCACATGTTATTATTGAACTATAAAATTATATGTTCAGTTTTATAAATATATCTATGTTTAAGTAAAATTTACTAAAGTGGAAAATTCTAATTTCTACTAAAAATTATATAGGTGAAAAATGATAATGGGCACATTGTGTGTTATCTTTTTCTCATTTGCATGTACATATATATTTCCAAATGCACAAAACATATCTCCATAGTATTACAATGTGCTTCAAAGTGTGTGAGATAAGACACAGTAATTTATTTTTTCTTCCAAGGTTTTATTTAAATTCATGTTAGTTACCATATAGGGTGGTATTGCTTTCATGAATATAATTTAGTGATTCATCACTTACATGTAACACCCAGTGCTCATCACAAGTGACCTCTTAATGCCTGTTACCCATTTAACCCATCTTGCCACCCAACTCTCCTCCAGTTACCTTCAGTTTGTTCTTTGTAGTTAAGAGTCTCTTATGGTTTTCCTCCCTGTCAGTTTTTGTCTTATCTTATTTTTACTTCCCCTATGGTCATCTGTTTTGTTTCAATTCCACATATGAGTGAAGTCATATGATATTTGTCTTTCTCTGACTGACTTATTTCACTTAGCATAATACACTCTACCACCCATGTTGTTGCAAATGGCAAGATTTCATTCTCTTTGAGTAATATTCCAGTGTGTGTGTGTGTGTGTGTGTGTGTATACCACATCTTTTTTATCCATTCATCAATCAATGGACATTTGGGCTCTTTCCATGATTTGGCTAATGTTGATAGTACTGCTATAAACATTAGGGTTCATATGTCTCTTTGAATCAGTATTTTTATATCCTATGGATAAATACCTAGTAGTGTATTTGCTAAGTCATAGGGTAGTTCTCTCTTTAACTTTCTGAGGAAGCTCCATACAATTTTCCAAAGTGGCTGCACCAGTTTGTATCCCCATCAGCAGTGTAAGAATGTTCCCCTTTCTCCACATCCTTACCAACATCTGTTGTTTCCAGAGTTGCTAATTTTAGCCCTTCTGACATATGTCAGGTGGTTTAAAAACAGATTTATTGAAATACAATTCACATATCATAAAATTCACCTATTTAAAGTGTACAATTATAACTATCACCGTAGTTGATTTTAGTGTATTTTATCACCTCAAAAAGAAAGCCCACCCCACTGCTTTACCTATCACTTTATTTATTATGTCTTCTCTTTTGCTTGATTTAGGTTTAGTTTGCTCTTCTTTTCTCATGTGTGTAATTTGAAGAGTTAAGTTATAGATTTCAAAGTTTTCTTTTTTTCTAATGTAGGTATTTACTTTAATAAATATCCCTGTAAGCACTGCTATAGCTTCATCCATACATTTTGCTTGTAGTGTCTTCATTTTTATTCAACTAAAAATATTTTCTAATTTCCTTTTTGATTTCTTATTTAACCCATTGGTTATTTAGGTATGCACTGTTCAATTTCCACATATTTATGAATTCATCAATTTTCTGTTATTTATTTTTGAATTAATTCTTTTGTTATCAGAGAAAATGCTTTGTGATTTTTCTATCCTTTTAAATTAACTGAGGTTTGTCTTATGGTCTAAAGTATTGTCTATACTGGAGAATGTTCCATGTGTACTTGAAAGAATATATATTCTGAGGCTAAGGATACAGTATTTTATTGATGCTTGTTAGCTCCACTTGGTTAATAAAGCTGTTCAAGTCTTGTTTCCTGTTGGTCTTTTTCCTGATTATTCTATCCGTTATTAAGTGAGGTATTTAAGTATCACTCTATTATTATTGAATTCTCTATTTTTCCTTTATTTCTTCCAGTGTTGTTTCATGTTTTTTGGTGGCCAATTATTATAGGCATTTATCTTTTTAATTGTTATATGTCTGTTGGATTTCCCTTTTTATCTTCATCAGTATCCTTATTTATTTTTAGTATTAAATTATGTTTTATATGACATTAATATAACTACATCAGGTTTTTTTGTGGCTGCTGTTTGCATGTTATATCTTTGTTTCTATAGTTTTACTGGTAATCTATTTGTATCTTTTAACCCAAAGTGTGTTTTCTGTATAAAACATAGAGTTAGATATTGTTTCTTTATCCAGTCTGATACTCTGCCTCTTTGTTGAATTGTTTAGTCCATTACATTTATCATTTTAGCCACATTAAATTTATGATACTCGTTAAAGCATAGGATCTACTGTGGGGGGCATATTGGGATAGCCTTTTAAAAATTAAAAAAAAAAAAAACACACACACACAAGTTGTTGGGCATTGCTCCACCAAATACTTAGAAAGAGATACATCGTCTTCTTGGCTCCTTGAAGGAATTATATACCATACTTTCTTTGGTGGTCTAACTCAGGAGTCAACAATTTTTTTTTTTCTTGGACGGATAGACAATATTTAAAACTTGCTGGCATACGGTACTTGTTAATACTACTTAACTCTGTCATTGTAATTTGTAAGCAGACATAATTCATAAACAAATAAACACAACTGTATTCCAGTAAAACTTTATTAACAAGAACAGATGGCCGAACCATCATTCATGGTGAGTTGAACCCTGTTCTAATTCATTTACTGTCTAATCGTTTAAGCTTTCTAGAGTAAGAAAACATTTGAAATTGGTTAAAGTTGCACTTTTGGCTTTAAGAACCAATAGATTCAATGGTGCAAGAAGTGTCTCTGCATATGAGGATGATCTATGAAGCCCTCTGACTGTCCTCAATGATATAAGTTAGAGTGTAAAAATCAATGCATTTTTTTTTTAGTGAAATCAAGGACCCTCTACAAGTAACTGTTATTATTTTGCATAATAGGTCCTTACTTAACCATGTGACACCAAATAGCCATGTGAACTGAACTGCTTATCCTGAACTGGAGAATAAGACCTATCAAATCTTTAAATTGGTTATGCATTATAATCATAGTAAGTACTCTCTGATTCAGTGGAAATTGTGTGTGTGTATGTGTGTGTGTGTGTAGCATGAGCAAGTTTAAAATACATAAATACGTTGCATGAGCAGATGATACACAATTTCAAGCATCTATTGCTCCTGAATTATGCACATATATTGGATTTATGGAGAATTCCCTTATGGCCAGAGCATTAAAAATCTTATTTTTGGTTTTCCTATGGTTTGGTATAATATACTGGCATATTACAGACTTATACAAGAATTCTCCTGAATGGCAGTTTGGAAGAAAAATTCTCCGAGTTGGAATGAATTGGAACAATATATCTGATTGCCCCGTTTCTGGGTGGGAAAATGGTCAGTGGCATAAATTTACACTGATTCAAAGACAATGGCTGAACATTAACAAAGTAATGAGTGTAAGACTGGTTCACCTACTATATTCAATTTTAGAACAAAATATATGAAAAACATTTAGACAAAATATAAGGAAAAACTATTTTTAGACAATAAAAAACATACAGAAAGCTGGTTTTGAGAAAAGAAAAAAACATATATGAATAATATATTCATTTTATCTTTTTGCTTAGGACACTTTATTAACCACTGCACATAGAAACCCCAAACAGAGAGCAGTGGGAACACTGAAGAAAGGGGATGGATAACAGATTTGATGACAACAGAGGTGGCTGGATTTTGCAGGGCAGGGAATTGAGGGAGCAGCATGGAGTTGGAGTTCCATAAATCTGCACTTTGACTCTTTGGGCAAATAATAAACTCTACATGACCAAGACAAGACTCCACAAAGTCTGGCAGAGAACACACATTTGAGGACCTTGAGCTGAAGACAGATGCTAGTGATGAAAAGATTTTTGGAGACAATAGAATTCTACAAACCAGGAAAAAACCTTGCTAAATTCTCTAGACATTCAGTTGAGGTCCATGAAAGTCTATCCTTTGGAGTAAAGCTACCCCATCTATACAACAAGGCTTTATAGACATGTCCTAACAAACCTGGAAACCAAGCCTGTATAGGATCAAGGTGAACCACCTGTAAATAAACTGCTTATCAAAACAAACTCAACATTTTTTAAAGGAAGATCCATAGATTAAATTTTGAACAATGAAGCACTCCTCCTGTCCTACATATAACCAGTTATTACTTGATATATGAAGAAGCAGAAAAAAGTTAATACATTAGCAGTAAAGGAAAAAAAGAGGCCATGGAGACAGGGCAAGGGAGAATTGAATTAAAATAAAGTTTCAATTATGCAAAATGAATTAGTTTTAGAGAACTTCTATACTGCAGGATGGCTATAGTCAACAATAGCAGTGTATTAAGCACTTAAAAATCTGTGAAGAGGTTATGTCTCAGGTATTCTTACCACAAAACAACAATAAAAGGACATGGGGAACTTTTGGAGGTGATGGTATGTCTATTATTTCCTATTAGTGGTTTCATGGGTATATGCATATGTCCATACTTATCAAATTGTTTATATCAAATATGCAGTTTTTTTGTATTTCAGAATACTTCAATAAAATGTAAAAAAAATAAATAAATAAAAATAATACAAAGAGACCCAGAAATGTACATATATTGGAACTAGAAGACAATTACTTTAAAGTGATAAAAAGAAGGAATATATTTGAAACCTAAGGAATTCTCTGCAGCTCCTCTTAATGTTTATATATTCTATGATAAATTAAAAAGAATATCATAACATTACAGTACAGTCAGGACCACTAAGACTCAGATTTCTTTAGTATGAAATTTTGATTCAAATTACCAAGTAAAGAAACCTAACCAATGTAGACATGCTGAGAGTAAAGGGACCATGGAATGGTTAATGGAAGAAGGAAGTAATAAATATAAATATAAATATAAATATAAATATAAATATTCCCTCACAATTCCTAATCAGTATTCAAATTAAATATTAAACAATTTTCTACTCCTTTACTTACATTTCACTTTTTTTTTTTAATGTAATATCAGTTTTGGTTAACACAGGTGATATTGGAATAAAACAAAAAAAGTAATAGTCATTATTAATCAGAAGTAGATATAAGACCAAATTGTGTTTTTCCTTTTGGGGAAGATGCTGAGAACACTTTCATTTTTTTAATTGGTTAGAGTGAAGTACAGTTTATAAACAATAAAGTTTACCAAGTTTAGTAGAATTTCATGAATTTTTATAAATACAGTATATAACCACCAACATAATCAATACATGAAATATTTTTATCACTGGAGAAGTTCCCTTTTGGTAATATTCTTCAAAAATTATACAAAATAGAAGTATATTAAATCCCATAAACAGAGTAGCAAATGAGTGGGCATATGTTTTGGTTTGTTTTGTTTTAATGCTAGAAATCATGATCTTTTCCTATATACAAAATAGAATTTTAATTCTGAAGTTGTAACAATGGCTAAAATGTCTTTCCCATTCCTTTGTTACCTGTAAATTTTACCTTTTCAAAAAGTGTCTGATATTATTTAAATCTTTTCATTTGCAAGATATATGATGGCAAATGATACTCTAACAACTTTCTTGAAAGTTGAGTTTACACATTAACTAATATTAAATGGCAAAACATTTTCTTAATTTAACAGTTTACTTTTTTTATATAAAATTGACTAACAACAATGCAGATAAAACATTTTTGGTTATGTTTTAATTCAAAATAAAATCACTTTGGTTGATAATCATTAATATTTAAGATTAATTCATATTAATTGCACTAATCATGATATTATGTTGCTTTTATGTACTCCTTTTACTATTATTTTACCTCATCTTTGCAATAATCTAGTAAAGCAAATACTTTGTCTGTATTTCTATACATTAGTTAAACTAAGGCCCAGAGATATTATTTAACTTGAGCAAGACTTATGGAATGACAGAGATATCTTTCAACATTTGGTCTTTTTACTCTAAAAAATATTTCTACTCTCCTAGGATGCCACATTTTAAATAAATAATTATTTATTTATTAACCAGTATTAGTACTGGTTATTAACCAAAAAATGGAATGTAATGCTTTTGTGGATTGATTGCATATGAACCCCAAGATATCCTTGATAAAAAATTAGCATCTTCAATGATTTGACTTGCAAAATGATTTTAAGTCATACCCAATATATCATTATTTTTGAAACATTTACTGAAGATTTTGAAGAGAAAATCCATATCATTTAATTTAAAATCTATCATTAAGTTTATTTTTTCCCCAAGGCCCTCTACTCCCTGACCCTAGGGTTTTCTTTTTCTTTTTCCAGTGTTTGGCCCTATCTGTTCTCATCTGTTTATTACTCAGAAACCTAGCTTCCATCTAACCTACTAAATGAGTCCCTGAAGACTCATTCATAACTGATTGGAATATAAAACATATTCTAAACAAAATTCTAAACTGATTAAGTATAATATTCATACCAGTTGCTAAAAATGTGAAAGCACCCCATATATAATTATATATGGAAAATTAATTGGCATTTGTATTATTTTGGACATTCTTGAAGGAAGTACTTACCTACCTGGTGAGAATCTTTATTGGTGTCACCTTCTGGTATCTTTTGAGGAGCAGCAATAGGTATCATTTAACATTACTACTAAATTAAAGGAAAATGCTGTGTTTGTTCATTGCTGTATAACAATATTGCCACAAACTTAGCAGCTTAAAACAATAGACATTTATTATCTCACAGTTTCTTTTGGTCAGGAGTTTGAGCACAGCTTAGCTGTATACATTGCTTAGGTTTTTATAAAGCTATAATGTAGGTATTAACTGAGAATGTGGTCCATTGAGGTTTCCCTGGGGAATAAATAACCTGCTTCCAAGCTCATATGATTGCTAGCAGCATTAAATATTTTGTGAGCTCTTGGCTGAAGGCTGCTGTAAATTCATAGCTGACATTTCTGATTGCTTTCTCAAAAACAGCAAAGGAGAGGCTCACCTAGAGAGACAGACATTAGTATCTATGTAATGTAATTACATACATCCCATCACCTTTATCCTATTTTATTTGCCATAAGTAACTTACAGTTCCCACTCATAGAAGGACATGAACACTAGGAGGTTGGAATGATGAAAGTCATCTTAGAGTTTTCTGCCACAGTTGGACTACATATTCGGGTATTATGGTCTAATGTTTCTGAGAAGCACCTGTATTCCAATAGAAATTTGTTCCATTACTTTGATCCATGCTATTTCTTAGAGACAGTTAATTGTCCCCAAACGTTGTAAAGATAATAAATAGAAACACTAAATGTGATATGTTTTTTAAAAAATTAAAGAAACAAAATTAAGCAAGAGAATCAGAAAGCCAATTTTACAAGGACCTTTATAAAGTGGAAATGAAAGTCCCTATTCTCCTCCCCAAATCTAACTGGCTTCATAGATACCAGCAGCATGGATACAGAAAAAGATATTAAATGAATGCATTAATCTTCTATTATTACCATACCAAGTTACCACATTCAGCAGTTTAAAACAGTATTCCTTTATTATCTCCCAACGTGTGGATCAGAACTCTGGGCACAGCATAGATCAGTTGGTTCTCTGTTCCAGGTTTCACAAGGTGGACATCAAGGTGTCTGCAGGGCTGCATTTCTTTTGGAGGCTTTGAGGAAGAATCTCTTTTCAAGTTCATTCAGGTTGTTGGTCTAATTCAACTTCTCATAGTTTTAAGATGGAAGTTTCCATTTCTTGGCTGTTGGTTAAAGGTGACTTTCACTTTCTTAGAGGCCACCCACATCTCTTGGCTTCTGTCCACCTTCCTCCACCTTCAAAGCCAGCAACAATGAGTCAAGTCCTTTACATTCTTCAGCTCTCTCTGATCACTCCATTTGCCTCCTTACTCCTCTGCTTTGAGTCAGATAAAGCTCTTGGATTTTAAGAGTTTGTTTTTAGATTAGGCCCCTCCAAGATAATCACCCTATTTTAAGTACAACCATAATTACATCTCCAAGTTCCTTCTGCAGTCTAATTTATTCAAAGTTTGTGGGGATTAGGGCATGAGCATCTTTTGTGGAGGTTTTTTTTCTATTATAATAAACTACAAAATGACAATGAAGTCATGATGGGATTTATTTTGCTATAAAATAAAAAAAAAACTTTTATTATTTTACTATCCCAAGGGACAGTATAATCTGATAATACAATTAAATGGCAGAGATTTAAAACCTTTTAAGAGGTTTGTAATCTCAGTTTCATCCAAGAAAGTACAACTTCTCCAGAAGCCTTTCATTGTAACTAATCTCAGCAACAGCATTATTTTTAAGGCAGTGAAATATAAGCTGATTATAAAGCATTTTGGCATCTCCTGTACAATCTTTGAGCAGTCCTTGGATTTAGGAGAAAAATGTTGAGGAGGCCAAAATCCTTTCATGCAAAATTATCTATTGGCTTGGCAACATAGCAGTAGTCAATATTTCATAAAAGCAATGCCAAAATTATTGCTTACAGGAATTGAGAGGTGTTTATTTTTGCTGTTTTTGTTTCATCTGAGTTCTTAAAGGTATCAAATGGTCCTGAGAGTTGATATATTTTGTGTGTTTGTATTTGGTGAACTTTAAGTAAATCAGCAACTGTATGTCACTTCAGGATGTGCTTCCCAGAGCAAAGTTATGTACTCACTGACCCTGAGAAGGATGTCAACAAACACAGCAATAATAGCTTATCTTGTCTGAATGCTTTCGCTATAAAACACTCTGCTAAGCACTTTCATGAACTACCGCACTTAATTCTGATTGATAGTAGGCATTTCGTCCCAAGTACAAATAGAGAAAACAGTTTAACTTGTTAAAATTCATACTACTAGTACCTAATCTGGGTGTCAAACCATCAATATCTATTTTTGCTACCTAAAACGTTAATTTTTATGTTCTACCTCCTACACAAACATACACACATGCCCACAATCATGGACATGCAAAAGGTGTATGTCTAACATCAAAAGGTACATACTACCAGCACACATAAAGACTTAAAAGACTTCAGTGTTTGTCCCTAGCTCACACCATGGTTCACTGATGCTGAAGATCAGCAAAGATTATATAAACATTTATTATGATTGGTTTTAGAAATTCTAAAACTTTATTTTCTTTTAGGAGACATCTACATTCATTATTTTCCTATTATGTTAAAGTTTGAAGTGAAGTTATGCTGCTACTTTTGACAGGACCTCTGATTATACAAGTTAGCTTAAAGTGAGACCATGATTAAGATATGTTGATAAGGAAAATGCAGCAAATTACAAAATTAAGTTATATCACCAGTTCTATAGATTCTGGGTGCCATAAGAGGCATTTTGTTAAAAGAGATGTTAAATGAGTTCCTGAAGGTTTGAAATATTTGGGACAAAAAACACTGGCTGAACTCCAAGATATCAGATAATTGAACTTAGCTTCTTTACTGGAGTAATTAGGCCTAATTTGCATAGATAAGGTCATTTGAACAACTTTCTGGTGGAAAATAAAGCTAATTGAGATTAATGACTCTTAAACACATCGTTCCTTTCCTCTATTTAGCATATCAAGACAATATTTCCGGGAGAACAGAAAATGCTTCAGGAATTCTATTAGGCAGGTAGGGGTAACAGGCTTTTTATTCTTCACTCATTTTGTCATATATAACATTTTTACAAGTTTCTATAAAACATATCAAATTATTACACAAAATATTTTTTAAAAAACACGGTTTATAAATATAACAATTTTTTTTGATTTTCAGCAATTTCTGTGACTTCACCTTAATTTTTTATATTCATTCATTTTTCAGTATATTCACACACTTCTTTTCATATATAACTCCTACAAGTTTGATGTGATTTTCTCCTCTTTTAAAGATGAACACACTGATGCTTGGGGAAATGAAGGTCCTTACTAAAGACTATACAATTACTAAATAGTCACGCCAGGATTTGAAATCAAGTTTCTTCAATTTCCCAAACTACTTAAAATCCTAAACTAAAATAAAGAGAATGAAACACATACAATTTGCCAAATGTAGAGCAATACAATTTTTTTTGTTTATGTTCTCATTATACTTCATACCAAATAAAAACAGGAGATAAATACATATATTTATTTTGAGCAGTTGTGTGGTATATATAGACATTGAAAACATGAACACATTAAAATATATTTTTAAAACTGCATCAGAGTCTCAATTTTATAAAATATTCCAGTAGTGATGTTTAGAAAGAGAAGGTAATATATTTGCTCTACCTGCAATGTTTGGGTAAGTATGTACGTTGAATGAACTTGGTTCTATGACAATGTATTGATTAATTGACCTTGCATTAAAACATCACACTGTAAAGATAACTGAAAGTAAAACAAATCTGTGGGTCTAAACTAGGATACAAACTCCCCCCTTTCATAGAACACATATAGGCAAGCATATGAACTGAATAACTAAGTGTGACCCAATGATTAAAAACAAAAAGAAGACTGCTACTCTGTTATAGGCTGAACTGTGCTCCCCCTCTATTCCTATGTTGAAGCCCTAATCTTTGGTACCTAGGATTGTGACTGTATTTGGAGATAAGGTCTTCAAAGAGGTTATTAAAGTAAAATGAAATAATTAGGATGGTCCCTAAGCCAATATGACTGGTGTGTTTATAGGAAGAAGAGATTAGGACTCAGAGAGATAAAGACATCAGATCTATGCATGCAAAGATGAGGGACAATATTTTGGATGCTGTCTTCCCAACCTTAGCAAAATTACATTTCTGTTGCTTAAGCCACCATGTCTATAGTAGTTTATTATGGCAGCCTTAGCAAGCTAACATACAGCTCTTTCCATTAAAACACTTAAAGTCCAGGGCATCTGGGTGGCTCAGTCAGTTAAGCATCTGACTCTTCATTTTGGCTCAGGTCATGATCTCATGATTTGTGAGATCGAGCCTCGCACCTGGCTCTCCACTGAGAGTGCAGAATCTGCTTGGGATTATATCTATCCTTCTCTCTCTGCCTCTCCTCAGCTTGCACTCTTTGTCTCTCTTTCTCAAAATAAACTAAAAAAATAAAGCACTTAAACTCCTTTTTCAGTGAATCTGATAATTACACATTAGCTTCTACACAAATCTATAACAAAATGTCTACATTATAGAATTTATAGGGATCACATCATAAGTTTCTTAGAAAAAATTCAACTCAAAATGGTAAGACTTTTAGCTCTTTCATTCTTTCTTTATGGCTTTCTGAGGTTGGGGTTGTCCAAAGTCATTACTGCCATATGTATCTCAATGTTTCTTGTGATGCTCTGATTGTAAGTCTGATACTTAGTCTGGCTAGTGTAGACTATCCCTAGTCTTATGTAAGGACCAGATGAGTAAACCATGAGATTGTGGCTAAGGGGGAAAAAATAGAGCAATGAAAGATAGTTTGGCATCTCCAAAGAAGGGTATTCCAATTACCTATTGCTACAAAATATATTACGATAAAATTTAGTGGCTTAACTCATCAAAATTTATTACTTCACAGTTTTTTTTGGATCAGGAATTCAGGTGCTGCTTAGATAGGTTCATCTAGCTCAAGGATTCTCACAAAGTCATGATGTAGGTACTGCCCAGCACTGGAGTCACCTCAAAACTCAACCAAAGGAAGATTTATGTTCATGCTTGAAGCAGCTGCTAGCATGGATAGAGTCTTTGTTGGCTATTGGCAGAAAACATCAGTCCTTGCTACGTGAATGTCTCTATAAGCCTACTCAAAACATGGTAGTTAGATTATAGTCAACAATATTGTATTGTAAACTTCAACGTTGCTAAGACATTAGATCTTATTTGTTCTCACCATAAAAAAGAAATTGTCATGTGACTCAATAGAGGTATTAGCTAACTCTATGATGGTTAATTGTTTAGCAATATTTAAATTTGTCAAATTAACACATTGTATACCTTAAACACATACATGTCAACTATATAAAATTTTGGGGACAAAATGGTGGAAAAAAACCTGAAAACATATTACTGAAATAAATTAGACTGGCTACTAATGCATGAGTGAGACAAAAGAAAGTAGGAAAACCAGTGGTATCATGAATAACTGAGCCTAGAAGAGGAAAAGGGCCAGAGAAGACATAGGATTCAGTAGTGTTGAGGAGGAAAACCTTCCTCTGCCCTATGAGATTCTTCCAGATAAATTTAGAATCAAACTGACAGATTAACATGAGACAGATAAACAGGAGAAAATCAAATTTAATAAGCATACATATGGGGAATCCACACAGACATAAAATTCCAAAGACAATGAGGGAACGTCATGAAGCTTTTATGAGCTAAGCAGATGGGTAGGGTCCAAAGATACAAAGGGCAGAAAGGCCATTAGAAAGAGGTGAAAGGAAATGTTTGGAAAAACAAGCTTGCCCTATTATGCAGATAAGTTCCTTAAGTAAAAGGGAGTCTCTGTTAATAGCTGTCTTCCTGGTATAGGTTCTTCTTAGCAAAGTAAATTTAGGCAATTGAGTGGAATACAGAGAATTTTTTCTGCATCTGCTGGTTTTCTATTACTTTTAAGTCAAAATAATCTTTATGCCATAGTGGGCCATCTTGGGGCAGCCTACCCTGGACCTCTAGAGTAGTAATAAACAAAATGTAGGGATTGAAAAAATGGAGTGAACTAGAAAACAGGAATACTTGATATAGATAAAAAACTGTGGAAAATTATCTAGTTATTAGAAAATCTACAATGGCACTAACATCATGAAATAGTTTTGATTTTTTCCTAAATATCAAAGAAATTCTGACCTAGGAGACTTGTGTGATAATCATTTTTTTTAAAAAAAATCAGAGATAATGTTCTCTACATAGATATTATAGATATATGCTATTTCCATTTACATATTTTATATCCTCACATTATAAGCCTGTTCCCTATGAATAAGTTACTCCAATAATTTTAATGGCATCAAATAAATAAATAATAAACACATCAGGTCAAAACCTAGTTCACAAAAACGTTTTTAGTTGAAACTATAGAATTAGACTTCTGTTAACATCGTTTTTTTTTTTCTTTTTTAAAAAGTTTATTTTATTCTCATGTACACAAGAGGAGGGGGCAGGAGCAGGGAGAGAGAGAGAGAGAGAGAGAGAGAGAGAGAGAGATTGAGAGAGAGAGAGAGAGAGAGAGAGAGAGAGAAACCCAAGAAGGCTCCATGCTGTCAGTGCAGAGATAGATGTGAGGCTTGATCTCACCGTGAAATCATGGCCTGAACCGAGACCAAGGGTCAGATACTTAACCAAATGAGCCACCCAGACACTCCTCATTCTTTACTTTCTGAAAACAATTTCTATAACATACTTTTCACTTTATAGATTTTGATTAAATATATAAATTATCTACTATGAATATTTTGATATATCCTTCAATATACAATTTATCTCTAATTGAAATATGCTCACTGATCTTAAGGACTTAATGAATTGGTTAATTAGCAAATTGTAATCCTCTTCCTTTTTGCTGGAAATGTTTCAGTGATTCATTGAGCAAACAACTCTGCATTCAGCTCTCTCAAGCATTTCTTTTTCTTTCACAACTTAGTTAACTGATCCCCTGGAGAACCGAGTGTGACATATTTGGTTTTCAAAAAAGAAAGTAAGAAAAGAAAAACGAAGAAATAGAAAACCTGCATTTTGATAACCTAGCACTTATGGTCTGGGCTTCTGAGACTTTAATTAAAATAATAAAATTTTATTGATCCCATGATTACTTTACATACCTTGTTGCTTTGTGTTTTTAATTACAATTGAAAACTGTCTGCAACGTTTTATTCCTCAGACTAAGTAGCACCAGATGTTTGGAGTAAACAAAATTCAGAATATATGTGGATTATCTTTCTTTTATAGAAGAATGGGAGTCCATTTTTCCTTCCTTAGGCACCTTGTATTCATAGGTGTGTTTTATCAGTTATTATCTTTAGCTCCCTACAACATGCAAGGATAACTAAAAAAATCCCACGTTAAGCTACTTAAAACATATTTTTCTTTAGTTTCCTCAGTGTCAAACTTCCATGCAATAAGTGATAATAATATGGATAAACTAATTGGTGATGTTTATTATATGTTTAAGCACAAAATTATGAGCAGAGCAGATCAGTTTCATGTTTATCAATATTTCCTAAAGGATAAAGCACGAACTTTGAAGTTTGGCAAATCTGTAGTAAGGTTGGACTAGTGCATAGATCTGGTTCTGTCTCCTGTAAGTTACTTAAGTTTTAATTTTTTTCATCAGTTAATTAGGAAAAATAGAATCTATGTGAAAGCTATTATAAAAATAAAATAAAATAATACACGTAATCAACCCAATGTCTTGCAAAATAATAATGTCATTAATGTTATTATTTTCCAACCCATATCAGTATATGCCCCTACTATGTGCTTTTCAATGTTTAGTACAAAACATGGAAGTATGCAAATATATGTCTTAGGTACTTATAAAATATTTTAAAACAACAGAATGAATACATATCTGTGACATAATGATTATTAGCAAGACTTCTTTGGTAAGACTAATTGAGTTGAAATTATCAAATTTCATGGAAATTTGGAATAAAACATGGATTTAAGTGGAAAAGTTAAAAATCCCTCTCTGTCTCTTACTCCACTCTTATTTGTTTAAGGTTCCAAACTCTGTGAGATAGCTTGTTGCCTGGGAACCTTGACTTCCTTATTAATGAAAGGAAATATATTTAAAAAAGGAAAGATATTGAGAGGAAAAGTGGAAAAAAAAAACTATCGAATGAGGAGAATATAGGGTGTTCTTATTAGAATTCCCTGTTTAATGCACAGTGAAATTCAGAGGCCAGTAATACACTCAATGAAGTGTAGTAAGAAACTGAATTATCACCTAATATTAGGATAATTTGCCTACCATATATCTAACAATAAAGTGGAGAAGATCCCAAGATATATGTTAAATAATCTGTCAGGTTCTCAAACAGAATTCAACAGAGAAATGACTTTAATATATGCAACAAAATGTCATTGCTGAGCATATAATTTAGTTTTTTATAAATATATACAATTTGAAGGTCAAGCTTATGTGTGCCAAGTAATGTAAAATTATATGTCAATCATTAAATATAATACCTGTATTATACATATAAATATAAATATATATATAAATATATATATATGACAAAAATATGTAACACACTTAATGTAAGGCCAATATAGGTCAATAAGTCAGTTAAATACATGAATGTTTTTGAGTTTTCTTATAAATTATGTAATATTATAATTAATTTAGGTAATTCTTAAAAATATCAAATTCATTTTCCTTGAACTTTACACTTATAATGAATTTTATACATTTTATTCTAAAATGAAAAAACTAATATTCTTTTATTTTTGAGCCTTCTAAAACTGTTTAATTAAAGAATATTCTGACTGGTGGGAGGTGATATCTCATTGTGGTTTTGATTTGCATTTCTTTGATGATTAGTGATATTGAGCATTTTTTCATGTATCTATTGGTCATCTGCATGTCTTCTTTGGAGAAATGTCTATTCAGGCCCCCTACCCATTTTTAATTTTTTTTCAATGTTTATTTATTATTGAGAAACAGAGACAGAGCACAAGCAGGGGAGGGGCAGAGAGAAGGGGAGACAAGAATCTGAAGCAGGCTCCAGGCTCTGAGCTGTCAGCACAGAGCCTGATGGCGGGGCTTGAACTCACAAACCACGACATCATGACCTGAGCTGAAGTCAGATGCTTAACCGACTGAGCCACCCAGGCGCCCATCCCTGCCCATTTTTTAATTGAATTGTTTCTGGTTTTACTGCTGGGTTGTGTAAATTCTTTATATATTATGGATATAAATCCCTTATCAGATATATCATTTGCAAATATCTCTTTATGTTCACTAGGCTGCCTTTTTGCTCTGTTGATGATTTCTTTTGCTGTACAAAAGCTTTTTATTTTGGTGTAATCAACTCACATCAATTAGAATGTATCATAAAGACAAGTGTTGGTAAGGATGTGGGGAAAAGGGAGCATTTGCTGGAGGGAATATAAGTTAGTGTGACCACTGTGGAAATATATGGAGGTTTTTCAAAAAAATTAAAAAAAAAATAGAAGTACAACATGATCCAGTAATTCCACTGCTAGGTATTTGCTCAAAGAAAATGAAAACACTGATTTGAAAAGATATATGCACCTCTATTATTTATTGCAACATTACTTACCATAGCCAAGATATGGAAGCAATCCAAGGGTTCATGGAGAGATGAATGGATAAAAAGATATTGTATATATAAACAATAGGATATTAACCATAAAAAAAATGAGATCTTGCCATTTGTGACAACATGGACAGACTTACAGGGTATAATGCTAGGTGAAATAAGTCAGAAAGAGAAAGACAAATGCCATCTGATTTAACTTATATGTGAGATCTCAAAAAATATAACAAATGAACAAATGAACAACAACAACAATAAAAACCGACTGTTAAATGCAGAGAACAGACTAATGGTTGCCAGCAGGGAAGTGGAAGGGGATGGATGAAATAAAAAAAGGGGATTAAGAGCTACCAACTTCCAGTTATAAAATAAATAAGTCAAGAAGATGAAAAGTATAGCATAGGGAATCAATCAGTAATACTGTAATAACATGGTGTGGTGACTACATTCTTGCCATGGTGAGCATTGAATAATGAATATAAGTTTCAAATCAATATGCTATATATCTGAAATGAATATAATATTGTATGTTAATTATATTTCAATTAAAAAATAACTAGATATTCGAAAGGCAAACTACCAAAACAATCTGCATTTACTTATCCATATAAATTAATAATTTTATTATAAATTTCAATAAGAAAAATACATAAAATACATTGGCTGCTAAACTATTTTTAAAAAAAACTTGTATTTCATTTATAAGATAACAATAATTTAAATGTTAGTCTTCTAGTTTTGTTGATTCACTTATTAAGTAAATATTATTAAATCAAACTTTTAAATTGTCAATAACAAAATTTACTAAGTGATCCACTATTTCACTTTAAACATAAATCATAAATTTTGAAGATAATTTTATTTGTCATAAACTAAACAGTTTCTGTTTCTTGAAATTTTATTCTACTGGAATAACCCTATTTTATCTTTATTGCTTTTTGAAAAGAGTTAAAATTACCACAAAAAATTATAAAAATAAAAGGTCTAATAAGTGAGAAACTCAATTTGCATAATACTTAGATATATTGTAGCATAGCTGTCAACAGCACGTATTTAATATTTATTTTTTAAAATCCTTGTTACAATAGGGCAAAATATGAAGATATCAAGGAATGTAATGTCAATTTTCTAACACAGAAATTAACTGACATTCTACAAAAAAGCAAAAGAGAAGGAAACAGAAATTGAATTTGAGGTTTTTCCCCTTCATTATTCTAGTGTTCCAGCAAACACTACTCAGTCACCATATATAGATGGGCTCATCAGTGTCCTAAGGTTAGGAATAAACTTCATGTTAAGCAGGGCATCTTTAGGGAAGATATCTAACTTGACAACAGAACATCAGGTTAGCACTACTCTGGTCATCATTCTGACTATAACATGAGCTCTTGTATTGCTTTATACCAAATATGTTTTTTTGTTATTTGTTTTTTGTTTCTTTTCCCTAGCTTCAGACACTGGCACTCTGACTTCCTGCATGCACCCACACGCTGAAGTTTTGGCCTGGCCCCTGGCTTCAGCACTAATGACTCATTGAAAAACCCTATTAAAAGACTGATAACTAAACCAATTACTCAATTTCCTCTAAAAAATAATTATGATTAATCCTATAATACATTTGTGTACATTTGTGTATCAGTTACCGTCAGTTACCAGGTGAGCCATCATTATCTTATTTCTCATATCACTATACCTTGTGTTGATTCTTTTACCAGACACCATCTCCTACACTGTTACCCCCACCAAATAAAAATCACACTATGTCCTCAGGAACTCATAAATATTACCTGTAAATTCTCCCATATTTATTCTTTGTTTCTTTATATAGTTTTTCTTGCTGGAACTGAATTTGAGATGTCCACTAAAGACACTGGGTACAGTCTTCTCAGAGTGAGATTTTTTTTTCTCCCCCACATTACATACCCATATCCTGAAGATGTGTTGATTGTTTTCTATGCCCCTCACTCTTTTATTATACACTTTTATACTTCTATTTATCCCTCCAACCTCAAAATATCCAATTGGATTGAAATAATTCTTCATGACTTCAATATCTATGAAGATACATCGAACACCCTGGTTTCTCTTTGCCTTTTACCTCATCACTTCTGAAGATTTCTTTCTTCACCTCACTGCAACCTTTCATTCTTCCCTTGCTCATTTCCTAGACATTTTCAACCAAATATAAGTATACCACTTCAGCAAATAACCCCTGAAGCCTCTTCCTCTGCAGTAGCATCTCCTAACTTACCAGCTATTTTCTACTACTCCAATGTCAAATTTTCTTCAACTTCTTGGTGACTTTCAGGTATTATCAACCATTATCTCATGGTCTCTCTTACTCCTTAAACTTCTTGCTTTTGATAGTCTATTGCTATATAGTCATTTCATTGCAAATAGTTTCTCTTCATTTCCCTTCTTCATGCTAACAACTCTATTTAAACTAAGAACTTTATTCTAAGTTGTGAAATACAGCAACCAGACTCAAACCAACTCAGATGAATGCATATGTAGAAATACACAACTATGTGAACCACTCTTGCTTCAAGTTTAAAGCCACAGATTTGTACTAAGTTATTTGGCCCCCAAAATACTATGTTATTCCAATAGGTTAACTTGCTCACTCTGGTAAACAAAGATCACTTTAACATTCCCTCATTATCTTGCTTTCAGTCAATGACTTGTCTAAAAAAAGAAAAAAAAGCAACCTAATTATTCACAAAATATCTTCATTTGGGTATACTATATCTCCATTTATTTGGCCTTTCATTTTTTTTCCTCTTTATGCCTAAGTCCAAACTTTTAATTTTTTCACTATACTGAATTGCATCTTGTTACTGAAAAATTTCATGCACTTATCTCCTTTCCTTGTGCATCACTGTTTTTATCCTGTACTACACATGTTAAGTTTCTCAAAAACATAAGTATTGGACTTATACTTTAGACATCTCTAACAACTGAACAAATTATCTGTTCCATTTCATATGCAGTCTCCACAGAAATTGTTTATGTTTACTGTTTCTAATTATTCATGTTCTAGTCTGTCTTCTCCCTTCAGACTTTCATCCCTTTGTACCATCATTCTTTTTAAGACCACAAATGGCTACTAGCTTGAGTCTAAAAGCACCATTCTTATCAAGTTCATGAATGATTTGACTTTGTAAACACCTTCTTTTCAAGTTTACCAAATACTTTTCAAATTCAATCATTTATATGCTTTAATCCTACTTGGAGTCCCAGCAACTTTGACAAAATCATTACTTCCACCTTATTGAAACACTTTAATGTCTTGTCTAAATGACCTCATTAAACTCACAGAATCTTCATTTCCCATTTATAAAAGAGGATAATTATCTTGCAGGATTGTTATATGATTCAGTGAGGTAATATATGTTAGACATCTACCAGTGGCTGGCTTAGGATGGACTCAGTCAAGAGAAGCAGATGTAATAGTAATTAATTCCTCAAACATTCTAATTGGTCTCTAGGTCTCATCCATGTTTTATGAGATGCAAGTTAGCAGGAATCATCCTATTTTATATACTTTTTAAATCCAAATCTGAACACAAACATAACAAAACTTTTGCAACATAGCAGTAAACATTTATTCAAATAATGAATGATTTCTCTTGGTGAAACAATTTTTTTAACCAAAAAGTATAACTAATCAGTTTAGACCCATCTCTTTCAGCAGGACAGGTGGAAAATTTTCTGTGTTCTCACTTTATGCAGAACGTAGCCCTGTCTTTTCAATTGGTTAGAAACATCTTTCAGTACCCACCTAATAGATGATTTGAAGACTTAATTTCTTTAGAACATGGAGCAGTAACTTATCACTGAGAAGACAGTGATGAAGTCCCTGAATACTTTCATACTTTCTCTCTACACTCAAACTGTGTCAATTCACAAAATATATTTCATCTGTAAAGTATAAATGTTATTATATTTAGAGGTTTAATTACAGACAAATTGTTAAATTGCTTGTGTATGTAGACAGGCACATTCCTAAAAGTGAAAATACAAAATCTATATATATCAAATTTAATATGTTCCTTATGGACATCCTCCAGCACAAGTCTCTGTATATGACCCAAAATATAGATTTACAATGGTTTACATCACCCATATGTAGCACCGATTCTAATCTCTATATGTCAGAATTATGCATACTTGAAGTCTTCTATGGACTTTCACTTCAGTTGTTATTCCTTTCTTTTTAATGTTTATTTATTTTTGAGACAGAGAGAGACCGAGTGGGGAGGGGCAGAGAGAGAGAGGGAAGCCCAGAATCTGAAGCAGGCTCCAGGCTCTGAGCTGTCAGCACAGAGCCCGACAGGGGGCTTGAACTCACAAACCGTGAGATCATGACCTGAGCCGAAGTCAGTCGCTTAACCGACTGAGCTACCCAGGCACCCCGTTACTCCTTTATTTATTTTTTAATGTTTAATTATTTTTGAGGGGGGTGTAGTGTGTATGAGCAGGGGAGGGACAGAGAAGGGGAGACACAGAATCCGAAGCAGGCTCCAGGCTGTAAGCTGTCAGCACAGAGCCAGACGTGGGGCTCCAACCTATGAACCATAAGATCATGACCTGAGCCAAAGTTGGACCCCCAGTCGACTGAGTCACCCAGGCAACCCCAGTTGTTGTTATTTCTTATTAAAGGTAGATTCTCTGGATGCAACCCATTACAAAATATTATTCCTTTATTACCTTCATTCCTTTTAAACTATTGGTGTGATGTTCACATAAATACAGAAATAGGAAACTAGTTTTATAGTAGCAAAAATATTATATGATAATTGTTTCTTATGAGACTATAAGTTTGAAAAAATAGTAGAAAGCAACATATGTACTACTTTTTCTTACAGTGACAAATCTACATCTTATTTCGTACCTGATCTAGGTCTTCACTCCTTTTTAAAAGCTTCATTTTTTTTTCACTTGCACTCAAATATACTTATTCTCTCATAATTTCTTTTTATTTCTTTGGCAGCAAACCTCAAACTTGTTTTGTTGAATTTTCCTCATTTTTCTGAACTGTAAGTAGTAGAAAGCCTCAGAATTGGATCGCTTTCGTTTTTACAATCGCACCTACTCTCTAATAAGATGCTATATTAACTCTTATTATTTTACATACTATTCATATAATGGTGACTCAAATTTTAATCTTCAAATCTGTCCTCCTACCTGAATTGCAGACTCTTACATTTAACTGACTAAATGACATATCAACTTGGATTTCTCATAAGAATCTTAACATGCCCAAAACTATCGTCCTGAGTTCCCATTTCTTCAGTTATACCTCCTAGACAAGTGGTCCCTGTCTCATAAAACTTTAACAACATTCATCCAATTGCTCACGGAAAAACATTTGATTTCAAATATTTTTTAACAACCACTGCTCTTCATATCACTAGATAGTACCACTACCTACTCAGTAAATTCATCACTATTTAATACTATATCTTCCATTATCCTAAATTAATCTCCCTGCTTTCACTTTTGTCTACCATAAGTACCATAGTACTTTTTGAAGACTCACCTTCTTTTCCTTCCTTCCTTTTTCAATTCTGACCATGGTATATTTCTTGTTTCCTAAACATATAAACACATCCTCACCTCATAATATTTGCTAACCAAGTTTTATGCCTAAAACATGTACTAGATCAAGGCTACTCAGTGCCAATCTCAATAAAATAAGAAACTTGAGCTAGAAAAATACTAAAAATATTGCTTTCTTGATAGTGACATGTTGCTTAGTTTCATCTATGATTTACATTATAATGGAAGTTTCCTTTCTAGTGCTGAATTAGTAAAAGTTCACACATTTGACCATTCTGGTCTACGTCCCAAACTTTGACACCTTTTAAATATTCACATAACTCATGATGTCACTTTATTAACATCCTTGCCCAAATATCACCTCGAGATCCCTTCCCTGAAAATCTTAAATAAAATAGTACATCATCCCTTTTTTCAACATTATTTTTCTTGACAACAGTTATCATATAAACAACAAGTCATCAACAACCACACAACTTATTATTTGTTTATGTTACCTGATTTTACTATTCCAATGTCTCTATCAACCTGACCTCACTATTCCAGGAGACATATTCAGGAAGACAAAAATAAAAATAATCTTATAATTTATTTCACCAACTTCCCAAAAATTCAATTAAGATGAAATTCAGATTAACCAGGAAGTAAAAGAAGATACAAAAAGTATACATGGAAACAAATGAAAAAAACATAGTAGTCTAAAACCTCTGGGATGCCACAAATTTCTAAGATGGAAGTTTATAGCAATACCAGCCTATATCAAGAAGCAAGAAAAATATCAAATAAACAACCAAACCTTGCACTTAAATGAGCTAGAAAAACAACAACAACAACAAAAACTTAAAACCAACCGAAGGAAGGAAAAATAAGAATATATAAGAAAAAAATGATACAGAAACTAAAAATATAATAGAACAGATCAATAAAACCAGAAGCTGGTTGTTTTAAAAAATCAATAAAATTGATAAACTTCTAGCAGAATTATCAAGAAAAAAAAAAGACTCAAATAAATTAACAAACAAAAAAAGGGGAGAAATAACAACCAATACCATAGAAAAACAATAATTATAAGAGAATATTATGAAAAATTATATGCCAACAAATTGGATAACCTAGAAGAAATATGTTCCAAGAAACATACAAGCTACCATCACTGAGACAGGAAGAAACAGAAAATTTGAACAGATGGATAACCAGCAAAGAAATTGAGCCAGTAATTAAAAAACTCCCAACAAACAAAAGTCCAGGACTAGGTGGTTTTACAGGCAAATTCTACCAAACATTTAAAGAAGAGTTAATACTGGGGCGCCTGGGTGCTCAGTCAGTTAAACATCTGACTTCAGCTCAGGTCATGATCTCATGGTTTGTGAGTTTGAGCCCCACATTGGGCTCTGTGCTGACAGCCTGGGGCCTGCTTCAGATTCTGTGTCTCCCTTCCTCTGCCTCTCTCCCTCCCTCACTCTGTCTCTGTCTCTGAAGGGTAAATAAAGATGAAAAAAATTTAAAAACAAAAGAAGAGTTAATACTTATTCTTCTCAAACTTCTCAATCTATTCCAAAAAATAATATATTATATAAATAATATAATTGATTATAATATTATAATATAATATAATATAATAGGAAGGAAATTTTCAAAATTCATTGTATGAGGGCAGCATGACCCTAATACCAAAACCAGATAAAGACACCAAGATAAAAGAGAATTACAAGCTGATATTCCTGATGAATATAGATGCTAAAATTCTTAACAAAATATTAGCACACTGAATTCAACAATATTTTTTTTAAAAATCATTCACTGCAATCAAGTACCATCCTGATCAAAATACCAACAGCATTTTTCACAGAACTAGAACAAACAATCCTAAAATGTGTATGGAACCATAAAAGATCAAGAGTAGGTGAAGCAATCTTGGACAAGAAAAGAAAAGCTGAAGACATCACAATTCTGGACTTCAATTTATATTACAAAGTTGTAGTAATCAAAACAGTATGGTACTAGCACAAAAATAAATACATAGAACAGTAGAAGAGAATAGAAAAGCCAGAAATAAACCCACAATTATATGGTCAATTAATCTTTGACAAAGCAGAAAAGAGTATCCAATGGAAAAAGAGTCTCTCCAACAATGGTGTTGGGAAAACTGGACAGCAACATGCAAAATAATGAAACTAGACCACTTCCTTACACCATACACAAAAATAAATTCAAAATGGATTAAAGACTTAAATGTGTGATCTGAAACCATAAAAATTCTAAAAGAGAACACAGACAGTATCTTCTTTGACATTGGCTGTAGCAACTTCTTTGTCAATATTTTCCTGAGGTAAGGAAACAAAATCAAAATAAACTATTGAGACTGCATCAAAATAAAAAGCTTCTGTACAACCAGCCAACAAAACTAAATGGCAACCTACAAAATGGGAGAAGATATTTGCAAATGACATATCCAATAAAACTTTAGTATCCAAAATATATAATTTATACAACTCAAAACTCAAAAAACAAATAATCTAGTTAAAAATGGGCAGAAGACATGAACAGACATTTCTTCAAAGAAGACATACAGATGTCCAGCAGACACATGAAAAAATATTCAACATCACTCATCGCGAGGGAAATGCAAATCAAAACTACAATGAGGTATCATTTGACACCTGTCAGAATAGCTAAAACAAAAAAATACAAGAATAAGTGTTGGTGAGGATGTGGAGATAAAGAAAACCTAATGCACTGTTTGTGAGAATGCAAACTGATTCAGCCACTGTGGAAAACAGTATGGAGTTTCCTCAAAATTTAAAAATAGAACTACCTTATGATCCAGCATTGTAGTACTGGGTATTTACCTGAAGAATATAAGAACACTAATTCAAAGGGATACATACAACCCTATATTTATCTAAATATTATTTGCAGTAACCAAGATATGGAAACAGCCCAAGTGTCCATCAGTTGATGAATGGATAAAGAGAAGGAGTAAATATACGTGATGGAATAGTATTCAACCATAAAAAATGATCTTGCCATTTGCAACATGGATGGAGTGAGTGAGTATAATGCTTAGCGAAATAAGTCAGTCAGAGAAAGGCAATACCATATAATTTCATTCAGATATGTAATTTAAGAAACAAAACAAATATGGAAAGGAGAAAAGTAAAAGAGAGGGAGAGAAAGGGAGAAGGAAAAATAAAAAACAGACTGAATTATAGAAGACAAACTGATGGTTACCAGAGGGGAGGTAGGTGGCAAAATGGGTGAAATAGATGATGGGAATTAAGAAATACACTTATTGTAATGAACCCAGAGTGATGTTTGGAAATGTAGAACTACTATATTGTACCCTTGAAACTGATATAACACTGTGTGTTAACTAACTGGAATTAAATTAGAAGCTTAAATAAATACATAAATAATAAATGGAAATTCAAATATCAATTTTATTTTTTATTTAAAGTTCATTTATTTATTTTGTGTGTGTGTGTGTGAGAGAGAGAGAGAGAGACAGAGACAGAGACAGAGACAGAGAGTGTGTGTGTGTGTGTATGTGTGTGTGTGTGTGTGCGCGCATAAACTGGAGAAGGGCAGAGAGAGAGATGGAGAGAGAGAGAATCCTAAGCAGGCTCTGCACCATAAGCACAGAATCCAATGCAGGGCTTGATCGCACGACTGTGAGATCATGACCTGAGCTGAAATCAAGAGTCATATGCTTAACTGACTGAGGCATGCAGGTGTCCCTCAAATATTAATTTTAAATAGGTATTGCAAAATCATCATTTCCTCCCAAATCTCACTTAAAATTCTTGTTCAAACTCTCATTTCTCTCTCTACCAATTCTAAAATATCATATCATAAACTATAACCAGCTTTTAGTAAGCTCTCACAATGAGAGACTAACTTTAAAGTAGACCTCAAAAGTCATCTTTTTTCTTTTCCCCCTGAGAAGCCAGAATTCTCCTAAGGTAATAGTAGTCTTACCAGGGATGCCTGGGTGGCTCAGTAGGTTGAGTGTCTGACTTTGGCTCAGGTCATGATCTCATGGTCCATAAGTTCAAGCCCTACATCGGGCTGTGTGCTGACAGGTTGGATCCTAGAGCCCGCTTCAGATTCTGTGTCTCCCTCACTCTCTGAACCTCCCCTACTTGTGCTCTGTCTGTCTCTCTCTCTCTCAAAAATAAATAAACAATATACTTGTCAGTGGGCTGTAGGCAGTAAGGGAATTTAACTTTTCATTTCCTTAGTTTCCCACATTACTGTGGCAAACACTTAAACCCCTTTCCTTTGTTCTTAGCCAGGAGTGTCCAAGGAATATCACACATATTCCACCTGCAGAGTGGGGGTGTGCCAGTCTGTATTTTGCCCTCAGCTTGCCCTATGCTCCCTCATCAATAATTTTCCATATTTCTAAAACTGCTTAGGCACACCTTAAATCACGAAAATAGAGGCTATATTTCAAGTACTAAAAAAAATTGAGGCTCACCTGACTATAGAAAACCATGAAGCAGCAAAGGTAGAGGAAAACTAGAGTCCCAAGGTGAATTGTCCTCAGAAGTTACCTTGGAAGTTCTAGAAATATCACAAGTGCTCATGCTTGTTGTTGCAACTTAATCCAGAGACTGATGACTTCTCTTCTGTTTTAGCCTTCCAAATTATCAGCTAGTGCCTTTCCCTGGCTGAATCTGGTCCAGAATTTTACTAGGAAAGAGATTCTGGGAAATATGGTTTCTCTATGTTGCGGAATAGACATTAATAGGTAGTGAGAGAGATTTTATGTTCATAGTAGATATTTCACCACCAACACACACACATACAGACACACACCCAGACACACACACGGAGACATACACACTCATAGATTTAATTGTGAATCTGCTTATCAGATCCCAGAGAAGTCTTGTCCTGCCAAGCATCTTTCTATTTTGTCTGTTTATTATTTTTTTTCCTTTCTTCTTTGCAGAAGTGACTGGTCTAAGTCACATGAAAAACTATAACATACCAAAAGGGTAAATAAATATAGAAACCTCATCCATGCTAGTTGCATCACTTTGACTTTCAGGTTTTTCCTCTTTACTTTGGATCTTACAGGGAATTTGAGGGATTGAAAAATTTTTAAATAAGAGGTAAACTGACTTGAAATCCGTCTTTGTTCTTGCAATGTTGATTTTGGTTACATTGAAATTAGTTACAGTTAATTAGAAACGTCTGATTTTTACAGCAAAAGGAAACATTTTTTTCCTAAAACATTTTCCAAAAGGACATTTCTTATTGTTTGATGACCAGTTGACTAAGTCAGGTCCTATAACTTGGAAATAAAACACTGAATACATAGATAAAGCAAACACTTATGTTAAAATAATGCCTTAGACAACACTCACTAAATAGCTTCCTGAGTATCAGTCTGAGAAATACCAGGACTCTGATTTCCAAAATTCCTACAATTTATTTTTTATTTCTGTCTCCTTTTTGCAACCCTCATAAAGGCTTGAAGGAGGAAGAATCAAGTTAAATTAAGGTTCCACCAGCAAACTTCTGGGAAAAACTTGATCTAAATCATAACTTTTGCTCAGTGTCACTGAGCATGAGGCAAGCCTACAGGCCGCAAGCACCTGCCACCCTCAAGGTGGGATACATGTGATATTCCTTGGGCACTCCTGGCTGACAAAGAATGAAGGAAAGGGGAAAAACAAATGTTAACTGATAGAGATCATAGTCATGCAGGACCTGAGTCTTGATCAGTTTACAAATATCTTAGTAAATTACAAGAAAAGGACAGTGTTATCAATAGCCTAATATCCAGAAACCTACAGACTCCGTTTCCTGGAGCCCCAACAACACCCCTCCATGGTGATGTGGGAAACAAAGGGAGAAGGAATGGCAGGTAAAACTAAATTTCTTTATAACCTGCAGCCCGTTGACAAATACTTGATGCTGGCAGAGTGCAACATTTCTTCAGGAACTCCCTACCATCTTAATGTTAATCCTCTGCTAGAAAGAAAGAAACTGTATCCTGTGAGTCTTCTTTAGCATATGAAAATCTCACTGGAAACTTCCCCTGGACTTTACCTCCCCCCAACTCCCAAATATATAACCAGTCTCTACATAGGGTTTGGGACAGCTCTTCCTGCCCACAGGTCTGATCCCTGTGCTTTAACAAAATCACCTTTGTGCACCAAAGAATTCCTTCTTGTCTGTCGGCTCCTGACCCCATGATCCCCTCATTACCCCAAAAACTTCATTACCACTATTGAATTTCTGTTACTTATTTGGAGTGTCCTTGCATCCCAGGAAGAACTATTATGGAAACATCATAATATAATGATCCACAGAATGGTAATAAGCAGTAACATAATTAAATACACAAAATGTATCCTACATTATGTTATAGTGATTTTTATTCTAATAGTTAAATTTCAATTCTGAGTGACCTGAAATTCGTCTTAAATGTAGGGCAGTGGTTCTTAGCAAGGGATAATTTTGCCCCTCCAGGGGAAAAATATATGAAGATATTTTTTTTTTAATTTTTTTTAAGTTTATTTATTTTTGGGACAGAGAGAGACAGAGCATGAATGGGGGAGGGGCAGAGAGAGAAGGAGACACAGAATCCGAAACAGGCTCCAGGCTCCAAGCTGTCAGCACAGAGCCTGACTCGGGGCTTGAACTCACGGACCGCGAGATCATGACCTGAGCCGAAGTCGGACGCTCAACCGACTGAGCCACCCAGGTGCCCCGAAGATATTTTTAATTGTCACAGCTTTCAAGTGGAAACGAGGTGAGGGGAGAGATTTACTGACATCAAATGGTTGGGGGTGAGCAATGTTATTGAACATCCTACAATGCATCCCACACATAAAGAATTATCTGGCATTAAATGCCAATAGTGCCAAGGTTAAACATACTAATCACGGGTAAGAAAATAAAATAGCACAATTTCACCAGTAATATTCTCTTTTAGAAATGTTATTGTGGTAGAGTCCCTCCCTAAGGAATGTGGTGGAGGCCTTCTCAGAAGAAAGGCAAAGTACAACGTGGCCCAATCAACTCCTATACATGTAGGCATAACTCTGACGTGACTCTGTAACTTGGACTGTGTCCAATCAGAGTATATGTGTCACCATATATGGAAGACAAAAAAGTAGAAATTGCGTAAAAGGCTACACCCTTCTGCGCTCAGGGCTCAGCCTTTTTTGGGGTCTTAGCCTGCTGAGCCAGTGCTGGCACAAAGAAAACTGCTTCCTAGAAAGAAGAGCCTTAGTATCCTGTCTCTCTGTGTGAGAATCCTGCTGTATTATCTTTTTACTATGTTTTTGCACTTGCAGAAGTAGGGTACAACAAATTAAAGTAGAGAAGTGAATTTAAAGTAGGACATTTTAGTGAAACACAATTAAAGATTACTTTAAAAATTACTATAATATAAAATTAAAATTTCTATATTTTAGAAAAAGTAGCCATAAAAGATAATGTCTGGATTTCTAACCCTTAAGATCTTTACGGGGTTTTTTTTCATTAATTTGTCTCAATTTAAAGAAATTGTATTATAAAATAATTTATAATTATAAATTTCATTTTATTATATATGTCCTTAAGAGAACACAATATGCTTTAGAGAGTCATAAATATTCATGTTTTTTATGATGAAAGAGTCATCATTTTTTAAGATCTTTATGAAAATACTACATAGGTAAGAGGTTATCGAAAAATATGACTAAGTGCAAAGTCAAAGGGAAATTTGAGTTAATGTTTGTGAATGACAGAGCCAATGAAAGGACCATAAGGCTAGAGGAAGAATATTATATTGAGTATAACACTGATTTTCCTAGAGGCAGTCACTGTGGAATGAATAGTATTGTCTCCAGGATTATTCCTTAGATTGCTTAAGCAGATGTACTATTGGCCTCTCATAAGTTTTATAATTATCAAGAGGCATGGCCCAAGGTAATCTATTTTGTTGGCCCACATAACAATGGGCCAAGTGTAGTAGTGGATCGAGGTAAAATGATAATGCCCCAGTCATTATTGAGTATCCAATCAGCCAGTAGCAAAATCTAATGTTCAGTGTCCAATATGGCATTAGTTACTGGTGTCAGCCAAATAAATAATTTATTTTCCCTAGAATCTTTATTCTGAATGTGATTTTTCCCTGCCTGCCAGGCTTCTGCTAGTAACACCATCCAAAGACTTATTGAATACCCTATTTATTGTTTCTGGATCCTGTAAACTATTGCTTTTTACGAAATAACTCACTTTAAAACTAAAAAATAGCAAGACACCAGGGTGACATCCTTGATATTCACTGGTCATTCTTTATATGCCATCATCCAGAAAATGTTGACCTAAAAATGTGGAATGGCTCTTGAAGAATCAAATATTATAGTCAGCTGGGAGACAGCACAAGGTTACAGCGCCATCCCAAAGGATTTGGTATAAACTTTGAAGCTGTGACTTAAATATAGTGCTTTTTTCCTCCCACTACCGTATTTGGATCAAGGAACAGAGGTTACGAAGGGAAGATGCACTCTTCTCTATTATACACTGGCAAAAATTTTGCTTCCAGTTTCAGAGGACTTAAAACCTCCAAGGAAATTCTTCCACCAGACAATATAACAGTTGTGTTTTCAATTTTTTGTTTTTAATTTTTAGGGAGAGAGAGAGAATGAGTATGCAAGCATGGGAGAGAGAATCTTAAGCAGGTTCCATGCTCAGTGCAGAGCCTGATGTGGCGCTCAACTCCATGACCCTGGGATTGTGACCCTAGCTGAAATCAAAAGCCAGATGCTCAAATGACGCAGGCACTCCAACAATTTTTTTTTTAATTTAATGTTAACACTGCCACCATTTCAATATGCACCTTCATGCCACTGAAATAGAAGAAGAAAAGGGTATAGAAGAAGAATATGGATAAATAAGGATAAAGAAGAAGAAAATGAAATAAAAGAAGAAAAGAAAATGATCAATAGGAAATTGGATTTGATACTACACAATGAGGAATACATTGTATCTAGAGCAAACTGTCCAGCACTGTGATGCACCCTAATAAAAGTATTTGAAGTTTAAAGCAATAAATACAGGAATGACTCTCAAGGGCTCAGACTTTCTCAAGAATAAAATTTTGATCTCTCAGTCTTATAAAGAACAATGGCAAGCTGGAAATTCTGGTTGAGATCAAAGGTAATAGAAATGGGTAATAAAATGAAAAAGTTATAAACAAAAATTGCATTTTCATGGCCAGCTACAGAAACTAAGGCTATAGTAAAAGCCTATATTTTCTACATTTTTCTCTTTTCCCACTCCATTTCCTCTTTCATACTGTATTATGTACTGACTGTGGTTATTTTTAGAACTTATTTTATGGGGTACAGGTTATTCAGTCGGATTTTGATTGAACCAGAGAGGAATGCACATGATCCACATGGATTCCATGTCTAAAGATTTTAGTATCTCCCTTTGGAGTGACAATGAGCATATTTATGTTTGTGTCAGAGATATTTGTATTATGTAATATAGGAGTTTGTAGATGTTGGTAGTTTTAGAAAGTAAAGAATGAGAAGGTATGTGTATATATACTGATGAGGAATATCACAGAAGTGGACCATGGTGGATATGATGAATTGACAAACATAAAATTTGGCAGTCAGAAGTAAGGCACAGATTAGTATTTCTGGTGACAAAATAACAAAGAGGTTTGTATTTTTTGTTGTTGTTGTTATTGTTCTCTCTGTGACAGTATTCACAAATGTTCTAGAAACCAGTCTTTGGTTTTGTAGTATGAAGAGCCTAGAGGCTTCTGGTTGTGGCTATGGGAATATGGGTACAGAGCCAATAGTTGTATTGATAGCTTTCCAAATGAGAAGGTAGAGTTCTCAGATTGCAAAAATAGCTCCCTTGATTACCTGGTTTGTGACTTGGTGTAATAGTTCATTTTATATGTCAACCTAACTCAGTAATAGAGTGCCCTGACATTTTGTTAAACAGAATTCTGGGTGTACCTGTGAAAGTATTTGTGGATGAGATTAATATTTGAAATGATACACTCGGTAAACCATATTGTCCTTTCTAATGCCAGTGGGCCTCATCCAATCAGTTGAAGGCCTGAATAGTACAAAAGACCAACCATCCCCTGAGGGAGAGAGAATTCCTCCTGCCTGAGAGCCTTTAAGCCGTGATAATAGGCTTTTTCCTGCCATCAGACTTGAACTGAAACATTGGCTCTTCCTGGGTCTTAAACCTGCCAGCTTTCAAACTGAAACTGTGCCATTGGCTTTCTTGGGTCTCCAGCTTGCTGGCTCACCCTAAAGATCTTGTGACTTTCCAGCCTCCATAATTGTGTGAGTTAATTGTTTATTATAAACTTCTTTCTGTGTGTGTGCATACACACATACACATATCTACATCCTATTGATTCTGGGTTTGTTTTTTTTTTTCCAAAAAACTCTGATTAATACATTTGGAGTTAGAAATTATTAAAGGCGAAGTTTAATTTTTATCAGCACTTTCAATACTTTTTAGGCAGTTTATAACCTATCATTAATCCCCTTATACATAACCTAGATAAAATAGATTCTCTTCTGTGAAACTAAACTCTGAATGATATAAATGCATGTCTAAAATTGTCTTCTTTCCACCTTTATGCTTGATTAAATGTTTAGTTAATTGATTTTATACTTTTAGATTGGAAATAATTTTCTCTGAGAATTTTGAGGATCTGTCCCATTGTTTTCTCTTTCTTCTAGATTCCTATTATATATGTGGCTCCACTAAGATACTGATGTATTGATTTTTTTTTCAGACTTTTCTCTTTTTCTTGTTTTGGATGGTGTCTATTCCTGTGTTTCTAAATCAATTGTTTTCTCTCTGTAGAACATAATCTGTTATAAAACAATCCAATGGAATTTCATTTCATATATTTATCTGAAAGTTCCATTTGTTTCTTTAGCTAAATATATTAATTCTCTCATCCTTAAATTCAAAATTTTCTTTAAATTATCTTTATATTCATAATTTTCATAAATCTTTGAACATATTTGTTAGTACTATTTGAAATTCTTTGTCTTCTAGTTCTATTGTTTTATTCATGTTGACATTATGTTGTAGAGTATCTGAATAATGTTATTTTCCCTTAAGAGTACTAAATTTGTTAGGGGTCATTTAATGTTATTGAGAATCAGCTTGGTATTGGCTCAGTTATGGAGTGAACTTTACTCTAGAAGGTGCAAAATGCTACGATCTCTGGCTATCCACTGAATGTCCCAAGTGTTCAGTGTGGGTATTCTAACTTGATGGGCTAGAACTTGAACATCTCCTGGTCTTGAGTGTATTCTGGTAATTGTTGATGTTGTTCTCTGCCCAGTCTTGCTGAATTTCACAATTTACAGGCACTAATTTTTACCGAGTGAAAGAATCAAGAGAAAATGTGTGCCAATTTCTATTATGTTCTGTCTGTGTTATTCTCCCTACTAAATCACTATATACCATAAATTTAGTTGACTACTCCCCAAGTTCCAACCACTCCCACCTTATATTGGCTGTTTCCTGTAATAATAGCTTTAATTATTTTTTCCAACCTATGTTATTTGCCTTTTAACATTGTATAATATTTTCCCCATAAAGATGTTTCTATTTTTAATTTTTGTTGAATTTATTAACCTTTTTATGACCCCTAGATTTTGAATTTTAGAAAATCTTCCTCCTTTCCAAAATAAAAAAAAATTGTCACAATTTTTAAATTATGTTTTGATTTCTTTATTTTTATGTTTGTATCTTTGCTTCTTTTAAAAAATTTTCCTAATGTTCTCTGTGAGACATGAACCCAATTTACTTTCCCAAGATTACTAATAGCCTGCTCTAACACCATTTTATTAAATACTTTGTCATCTGTCCCTAAATGTGAAAAACAATTTTCTAACACTTAAATGCCATTTAACACCTGCAGTTGTGTGTTCTGCCTTTTTCATTCTAGATTTTAAGTTGCTAGTTAAATGGTAATTTATTCTATATAATTTACTCTATATATTTATCTAAATATATAGTATATAGAAATCTCTCAATAATTATTAACTAAACAAATAAATTTTTTTATTTATTTATATAAACAAAAAAGTAATTGATTCTTGCTCTAAGTATAATTCATTAATTGTAAGACATGACAGTAACATAATGTTATAAACTCTCAGAAAAGAAAATGTTAATTAAACAACTACCCAATGATACTTAATTACTTAGACTTCATTATGTACTTACATTTTTATACATGGATTTTTGTCATTTCTGTGTAAACATAAAAAGGAAAATATAAGCAAAATAAATTGTTTAAGTGAGAGGCCAGCAAACGTTTTCTGTAAAAAGACAAAAAGCAGATAGTTTAGAGTTTGCCATAGGACCTAAGTACAACTGCTCAAATCTGGCCTTGTAGCAACAAGCAGTCATAGACAAAATGCAAACTAAGAGAGGTGCTGTGTTCTAGTAAACTTTTATTTTAAAAAAACAAATGACACCTTGAATTAAATTATGGACTGTATTTACCCAACTCCTGGGTTAAATATAACTCCAAAAAAATTTAAAATTCAGATTCCAAATCTTCAGAATTATTTTGACTCGGGGTCATCAATATGTTTTCTATACAGTATCATCCTCAAAATGGTCCATCAAAATGCTTTTAATGAGGCATTGTTTAAAAAAATGTGCTATATGATCTAAAGCAACACCATGCAATACAAATATAATATGAGCCATATATGCAATTTTAAGTTTTTTTAATAATCCCATTTAAAAATGTAAAGCAAATTAAATTAATAGTATTGTATTTTGTTTAATACAGTATATCTAAAATTGTATCATTCCATTATGTAATAAATGTAAATATTATTATTATATTTTATATTTTTACAGACAAATTTTTGAAATTTGGTGAATATTTTATACTTACATCGTGTCTTCATGTATACTTGCTGCATTGTAAATGTTTGTCATCCACATACTGATGGTATTTACTCTCTCCTACAGTATGTGTAGAGGATATTCCTCCAAGTTTGTCATTCAAATTCTTCAAATTTTACATGTTTTATTTTCCCCAAAAGTGTCCAATGGGAGAAGTTTCACAAACAATCAGGACTTCTATTTATTACTCAAATGGCTTTTAAATGCTTTGATGACTGAATTCTTGAGGAGTACAATTGTCTGGTAATAACATGAGGAATAAAAATTATGATATAACAGCCACCTAGCTGACAGCTATTTTAAGATTTTGTTTATTACAGAGATCTAAACTGAAAAAAAATTCTTTTTATTTTTTTTCAATATATGAAATTTATTGTCAAATTGGTTTCCATACAACACCCAGTGCTCATCCCAAAAGGTGCCCTCCTCAATACCCATCACCCACCCTGCCCTCCCTCCCACCCCCCATCAACCCTCAGTTTGTTCTCAGTTTTTAAGAGTCTCTTATGCTTTGGCTCGCTCCCACTCTAACCTCTTTTTTTTTTTTTTTCTTCCCTCCCCTATGGTCTTCTGTTAAGTTTCTCAGGATCCACATAAGAGTGAAAACATATGGTATCTGTCTTTCTCTGTCTGGCTTATTTCACTTAGCATCACACTCTCCAGTTCCATCCACGTTGCTACAAAGGGCCATATTTTTTCTTTCTTACTGCCATGTAGTACTCCATTGTGTATATAAGCCACAATTTCTTTATCCATTCATCAGGTGATGGACATTTAGGCTCTTTCCATAATTTGGCTATTGTTGAGAGTGCTGCTATAAACATTGGGGTACAAGTGCCCCTATGCATCAGTACTCCTGTATCCCTTGGATAAATTCCTAGCAGTGCTACTGCTGGGTCACAGGGTAGGTCTATTTTTAATTTTCTGAGGAACCTCCACACTGTTTTCCAGAGTGGCTGCACCAATTTGCATTCCCACCAACAGTGCAAGAGGGTTCCCGTTTCTCCACATCCTCTCCAGCATCTATAGTCTGATTTGTTCATTTTAGCCACTCTGACTGGTGTGAGGTGATATCTGAGTGTGGTTTTGATTTGTATTTCCCTGATAAGGAGCGACGTTGAGCATCTTTTCATGTGCCTGTTGGCCATCCGGATGTCTTCTTTAGAGAAGTGTCTATTCATGTTTTCTGCCCATTACTTCACTGGATTATTTGCTTTTCGGGTGTGGAGTTGGGTGAGCTCTTTATACATTTTGGATACTAGCTCTTTGTTCGATATGTCATTTGCAAATATCTTTTCCCATTCCATTGGTTGCCTTTTAGTTTTGTTGGTTGTTTCCTTTGCTGTGCAGAAGCTTTTTATCTTCATAAGGTCCCAGTAATTCATTTTTGCTTTTAATTCCCTTGCCTTTGGGGATGTGCCGAGTAAGAGATTGCTACGGCTGAGGTCAGAGAGGTCTTTTCCTGCTTTCTCCTCTAAGGTTTTGATGGTTTCCTGTCTCACATTCAGGTCCTTTATCCATTTTGAGTTTATTTTTGTGAATGGTGTGAGAAAGTGGTCTAGTTTCAACCTTCTGCATGTTGCTGTCCAATTCTCCCAGCACCATTTGTTAAAGAGACTGTCTTTTTTTTTTTCATTGGATGTTCTTTCCTGCTTTGTCAAAGATGAGTTGGCCATATGTTTGTGGGTCTAGTTCTGAGGTTTCTATTCTATTCCATTGGTCTATGTGTCTGTTTTTGTGCCAAGACATGTTGTCTTGATGATTACAGCTTTGTAGTAGAGGCTAAAGTCTGAGATTGTGATGCCTCCTGCTTTGGTCTTCTTCTTCAAAATTACTTTGGCTATTCGGGGCCCTTTGTGGTTCCATATGAATTTTAGGATTGCTTGTTTTAGCTTCGAGAAGAATGCTGGTGCAATTTTGATTGGGATTGCTTTGAATGTGTAGATAGCTTTGGGTAGTATTGACATTTTGACAATATTTATTCTTCCAATCCATGAGCAGGGAATGTCTTTCCATTTCTTTATATCTTCTTCAATTACCTGCATAAGCTTTCTAAAGTTTTCAGCATACAGATCTTTTACATCTTTGGTTAGATTTATTCCTAGGTATTTTATGCTTCTTGGTGCAATTGTGAATGGGATCAGTTTCTTTATTTGTCTTTCTGTTGCTTCATTATTAGTGTGTAAGAATGCAACTGATTTGTGTACATTGATTTTGTATCCTGCAACTTTGCTGATCTCATGTATCAGTTCTAGCAGACTTTTGGTGGAGTCTATCGGATTTTCCATGTAGAGTATCATGTCATCTGCAAAAAGCGAAACCTTGACTTCATCTTAGCCAATTTTGATCCTTTGATTTCCTTTTGTTGTCTGATTGCTGATGCCCGGACTTCCAACACTATGTTAAACAACAGCGGAAAGAGTGGGCAATCTTGTCGTGTTCCTGATCTCAGGGAAAAAGCTCTCACTTTTTCCCCATTGAGGATGATGTTAGCTGTGGGCTTTTCATAAATGGCTTTTATGATGTTTAAGTATGTTCCTTCTATCCTGACTTTCTCAAGGGTTTTTATTAAGAAACGGTGCTGAATTTTGTCAAAGGCCTTTTCTGCATCGATTGACAGGATCATATGCTTCTTATCTTTTCTTTTATTAATGTGATATATCACGTTGATTGATTTGCGAATGTTGAACCAGCCCTGCATCCCAGGAATGAATCCCACTTGAGCATGGTGAATAATTCTTTTTATATGCTGTTGAATTCGATTTGCTAGTATCTTATTGAGAATTTTTGCATTCATATTCATCAGGGATATTGGCCTGTAATTCTCTTTTTTTACTGGGTCTCTGTCTGGTTTAGGAATCAAAGTAATACTGGCTTCATAGAATGAGGCTGGAAGTTTTCCTTCCCTTTCTATTTCTTGGAATAGCTTGAGAAGGATAGGTATTATCTCTGCTTTAAACGCCTGGTAGAACCCCCCTGGGAAGCATCTGGTCCTGGACTCTTATTTGTTGGGAGATTTTTGATAACCGATTCAATTTCTTCACTGGTTATGGGCCTGTTCAAGCTTTCTATTTCCTCCTGATTGAGTTTTGGAAGAGTGTGGGTGTTTAGGAATTTATCCATGTCTTCCAGGTTGTCCAGTTTGTTGGCATATAATTTTTCATAGTATTCCCTGATAATTGTTTGTATCTCTGAGGGATTGGTTGTAATAATTCCATTTTCATTCATGATTTTATCTATTTGGGTCATCTCCCTTTTCTTTTTGAGAAGCCTGGCTAGAGGTTTGTCAATTTTATTTATTTTTTCAAAAAACCAACTCTTGGTTTCGTTGATCTGCTCTATCGTTTTTTTAGATTCTATATTGTTTATTTCTGCTCTGATCTTTATTATCCCTCTTCTTCTGATGGGTTTAGGCTGCCTTTGCCGTTCTGCTTCTATTTCCTTTAGGTGTGCTGTTAGATTTTGTATTTGGGATTTTTCTTGTTTCTTGAGATAGGCCTGGATTACGATGTATTTTCCTCTCAGAACTGCCTTCCCTGCATCCCAAAGCGTTTGGATTGTTGTATTTTCATTTTCGTTTGTTTCCATATATTTTTTAATGTCTTCTCTAATTGCCTGGTTGACCCATTCATTCTTTAGTAGGGTGTTCTTTAACCTCCATGCTTTTGGAGGTTTTCCAGACTTTTTCCCATGGTTGATTTCAAGCTTCATAGCATTGTGGTCTGAAAGAATGCATGGTATAATTTCAATTCTTGTATACTTATGAAGGGCTGTTTTGTGACCCAGTATATGATCTATCTTGGAGAATGTTCCATGTGCACTCGAGAAGAAAGTATATTCTGTTGCTTTGGGATGCAGAGTTCTAAATAGATCTGTCAAGTCCATCTGATCCAATGTATCAGTCAGGGCCCTTGTTTCTTTATTGACCGTGTGTCTAGATGTCTATCCATTTCTGTAAGTGGAGTGTCAAAGTCCCCTGCAATTACCACATTCTTATCAATAAGGTTGCTTCTCCGGTATTCGGCGCATAGACATTTATAATTGTTAGCTCTTCCTGATGGATAGACCCTGTAATTATTATATAATGCCCTTCTTCATCTCTTGTTACAGCCTTTAATTTACAGTCTAGTTTTTCTGATATAAGTATGGCTACTCCAGCTTTCTTTTGGCTTCCAGTAGCATGATAAATAGTTCTCCATCCCCTCACTCTCAATCTAAAGGTGTCCTCAGATCTAAAATGAGTCTCTTGTAGACAGCAAATAGATGGGTCTTGTTTTTTTATCCATTCTGATACCCTATTTTGGTTGGCACATTTAATCCATTTATATTCAGTGTTAATATAGAAATATACGGGTTTAGAGTCATTGTGATGTCTGTATGTTTTTGTTTGTACTGATGTCTCTGGTACTTTGTCTCACAGGATACCCCTTAGGATCTCTTGAAGAGCTGGTTTAGTACTGACGAATTCCTTCAGTTTTTGTTTGGGAAGACCTTTATCTCTCCTTCTATTCTAAATGACAGACTTGCTGGATAAAGGATTCTCGGCTGCATATTTTTCTGTTCATCACATTGAAGATCTCGTGCCATGCCTTTCTGGCCTGCCAAGTTTCAAAACAGATCAGTCACAAGTCTTATAGGTCTCCATTTATATGTTAGGGCACGTTTACCCCTTGCTGCTTTCAGAATTTCTCTTTATCCTTGAATTTTGCCAGTTTCACTATGATATGTCATGCAGAAGATCGATTCAGGTTACGTCTAAAGGGAGTTCTCTTTGCCTCTTGGATTTTAATACCTTTTTCCCTCCCCACTTCATGGAAGTTCTCAGCTATTATTTCTTCAAGTACACCTTCAGCACCTTTCCCTCTCTCTTCCTCCTCTGGGATACCAATTATGCGTATATTATTTCTTTTTAGTGTATCACTTAGTTCTCTAATTTTCCCCTCATACTACTGGATTTTTTTATCTCTCTTTTCTCAGCCTCCTCTTTTTCCATCATTTTATCTTCTAGTTCACCTATTCTCTCCTCTGCCTCTTCAATCTGAGCCGTGGTCGTTTCCATTTTGTTTTGCATTTCGTTCAAAGCGTTTTTCAGCTCCTCCTGACTGTTCCTTAGTCCCTTGATCTCTGTGGCAAGAGATTCTCTGCTGTCCTGCATACTGTTTTCAAGCCCAGCGATTAATTTTATGACTATTATTCTAAATTCACTTTCTGTTATATTATTTAAATCCTTTTTGATCAGCTCATTAGCTGTTGTTATTTCCTGGAGATTCTTCTGAGGGGAATTCTTCCGTTTGGTCATTTCGGATAGTCCCTGGAGTGGTGAGGACCTGCAAGGCACTTCCCCTGTGCTGTGGTGTATAACTGGAGTTGGTGGGCGGGGATGTAGTCAGACCTGATGTCTGCCCCCAGCCCACTGCTGGGGCCACAGTCAGACTGGTGTGTGCCTTCTCTTCCCCTCTCCTAGGGGTGGTATTCACTGTGGGGTGGCGTGGCCCATCTGGGCTACTTGCACACTGCCAGGCTTGTGGTGCTGGGGATCTGGCGTATTAGCTGGGGTGGATAGGCAAGGTGCACGGGGGCAGGAAGGGCAGGCTTAGCTCGCTTCTCCTTAGGTGATCCACTTCAGGAGGGGCCCTGTGGCAGCGGGAGGGAGTCAGACCCGCTGCCGGAGGGGTGGCTCTGCAGAAGCACAGCGTTGGGTGTTTGCGAGGAGCAAGCAAGTTCCCTTTGGGATTTTGGCTGGGGGATGGGCGAGGGAGATGGCACTGGCGAGCGCCTTTGTTCCCCGCCAAGCTGAGCTCTGCCGTCCGGGGGCTCAGCAGCTCTCCCTCCCTTTGTCCTCCAGCCTTCCCGCTTTCTGAGCAGAGCTGTTAACTTATGACCTCCCAGATGCTAAGTCACGCTTGCTGTTGGAACACACTCCGTCCGGCCCCTCCGCTTTTGCAAGCCAGACTCAGGGGCTCTACTTGGCTGGCAGGCTGCCCCTCCACCCCGGCTCCCTCCCTCCAGTCTGTGGAGCGTGCACCGCCTCTCCGCCCTTCCTACCCTCTTCCGTGGGCCTCTCGTCTGTGCTGGGCTCCGGAGACTCCGTTCTGCTAGTCTTCTGGTGGTTTTCTGGGTTATTTAGGCAGGTGTATTTGGAATCTAAGTGATCAGCAGGACGCGCAGTGAGCCCAGTGTCCTCCTACGCCACCATCTTTAGCTTCCTCACCCTAGCAGCGGGCGGGTCACTTCTGGCACAGCCAGCAGATCTCCAAAAATTCTACTTTTTAAATTGACAAAATACTGTAGCTAATTCCCAAAGAAACTGAAGATGGTTAAGGAATTATAGAGATTGGTTTTTAATCTCTCTTTTCTCTCAGTATGTGAAATGTATTCATATGTAGCATGTGTGCATGTATGAATGTGTGTGTGATATTTGTGTGCATACAACCAGACATGGGTAAGAGAAAGAGAGAGAAAGTAAAAAACATATATAATTATTTTTGGTGTAGGTTAACTAGGAGGAAGGATTTGGGAAAAAATGCTAGCTTGCTCACAAGAGAAAATAGTAATATAACTGTCTCTTCTTAATCACCACATTATCATTGGTCATCTTTCTCTCTTGGATCTCACTTTTCCAACCTCAAGGAATTTTAAACTGTATTTTTCACTGTAAGGATCATTTATTAACACATTAAGACTATTTGATAGCTGCGTGAAACACAACTGCAATAATAGAAGCCCCTCACACAAAATTAAAACTAAATGCTTTAATTCAGTATTAATGGGAATTCCTGGAATGACAGAATGTGGTATCAGCCAGAGGTAAATAGAACTCTTGCCAAACAGGAACTGTGAGCATTTTTTAATCAAACCAAGAATTTATGCTTCAACTGAGATTCACTGTTTAAAAGCTGGTATATACTAGAAATGTCTTCAAAAGAGTAGGCTTAAATGAGCATTGAGATTTGAGCTGGTGAGTTTTTGTTTGTTACTGTATTTATTTTAAGGGAACAAGGGAGATGTTAATAAAATATTTTTCTTGATTCTTTTAGTTCAAACAGAACAATGGGCTTTTCAAATAATTTTTTCTGCCTTACATTTGAATTCTTTTCCTTGAAATCTGAGGCTTTTATTTTTGCTGGAGATTCAACAAAATCTATGTAGCATGCACTTAAGAGTCAAGAACAAATTGCTTGAAAAAATATGTATAATATATATTCATTTCCATCCAGATGTTAGGACTTGTATTCCAGTATATTTTTGCTGCTTATATATGAATGTGATTAATCAATATTCCACTTACCTCTGGGTGAACCATTCCTTTGTCTTTTGTTAGAAGCTTTTATAAAAGGGAAAGAGGAAAATGTCTCCTATGATAATTATTATAAAAAAAATGAGTAAAATTATTTGAAAAGAAAGCTTGGGTACTTTCTGCTTACTGAAAGGGTTGTATAAAGCTCAGATTTCCAGGCAAGTTATGGTTTCCATCATGCCAGTAGGAGAGAATGAATCTGACCTTTGGGCTCAATGTCTCTAAATATTTGGAAGTCGACATTTTTAGACAACTCTTATTAGTAGCTGTCATCCATATTTAGACTTCTTGGTACCAGAGTGTGAATTTTTCTCCTACTGAAAGTTTGCTTCTATGTTTACCTTGTGACACAGAAAACCAGTGGGAGAATAGGAACACATAAAACAAAACCATTTGCTTTATCTAGCAATGGCTCAGGCCCTGACATGTCCATAGAATAATGTAAGAATAAAAGATTTGTTTATATCTCTTCATATCTTATCATATCTCTTCTCTTGTTAATCTATTAATTGTAATATTATCTTTCCACATTAAAATGGCTCTCTAACTTGTGTAACATTGTGAAATAATTTCTGAGTTCCAGTGGAGCACAATTGGTGTTTGCAGCGTGAGTGATTTCACTAAAGGTATGCATGATATCTTTCCACAGCAAAACATATATGAAATAAATAAGAGCATTAAATATCTGAAATGTGAGAGTTTAAAGGATACTGATATACTGATATCTTTGTTTAGCATTTCTGATTCTTCAGGTGCCTTAAAAAAATAGAGAACAGTGGAACATATGTTGTATGGGCCCATTGATCAATTAAATTGTTTGCTGTTTTAATTTGAGCTTAACGTTATTCTGTTTATATAAATTGGAAATTATAGATTGTAAAAATTATGTTAGCCATCTGGAATATTTTGTACTTAATCCTTATGACATCTGTATGTTTCCTACACTTATATAGAAGAACATGAAAGAAGGAAGATGTTTATTAAAGCCCTTTAGGCTATGTTCAATTTATTTATGTCAGGAATCATTAAGCTATACATAGAGCATATATAAGTGTATACATACATAACACCTGGTGCTTCTTGAGTTAACTAAATGTGGTAAGAATATACTGGGATTTTCCTTAGAAGTATACTATAATTTTTGAACTAGCCTTTACTTTCATCTTGTAAAGAAATAACATATGCAATAATATTTAAATCTTTAGAAAATTAATAATAACAAAATCAAATCCTGTGTTTTTTCCCAAATATTTTATAATCAGGCTCCACCTCTGCCAACAATATCAACAACAAATAGTAATGAATTCTTGCATTTCCAATCAACATTGCATAACTGATTTAAACTGCAATTGCATTAGAGAATATTCCTGGCACACATCCAGGAGATAACAGAAAGGTCTCATATAGTTGGAAAAGACTTTTTTTGCCAATAGGTAAAGAAAGATTTGTAAGTTTAATTACCCTCATCTTTACATTTCTTGATCAAACATGGATTCCAAATCAAGGCTTTGCCATTAATTTCAAAGGCTTTAATGAAAAAATGCCAGTAAGTTTGACAATCTATATCTCATATTCTTTGTATGACCTCAGAAGGATCAATACTTGCAGCCATAGGAAGATTTTTAGGATATTCTGAAATGGAGACAAAGAAATAATGAAAGCCAAAATAAGACCTGGATTACACTAGAGGCATTTATTTAGTGATGATTTTCCTCTTGCAATAGTAATTATTATTGCATTTGCTCATCAAAATATTTAGGCTGGGGTTCAATTCCTTCTTTGAATATAATATCAGGGATGAAAAGAAATTTTTTTGAATCAGGATTTGTGTCACTGGAAAATCATTAAAAGAAAAAAGAACTGAGGGTCTACCAAATGCTCAAGTAAAGCTACATCCAGTGCTTTTGGATCAGTTAAACTGAATATGTTAACTCCCTTATAATATGGCTTTCTGAGATTACAAAATTAAGTCATTGAAGCAAGCTAATTATCACTCAAGAATCACCCTATTTCTTCACTTGCTTTAAGTATCTAATCATTTTCACAAGTGTTTGGCCCCTGACTCCACAGCCTTATCCAGATCCATAACTTTGGTACTTTCAGGAATTTTTATTATTCTTAACTGATGTTTAGTCTTCAAACTTCTGCACAGCTTCTCGTTTAGTCAATAACTTGGTCACTTATCTTCAATTTCTGGAGGCAAGAACTCTTCACTTGAGGCCATATCTAAATCTTATCCTGCTAGAACCCTCATGCTGCTTTGCTTCTGCTTAATCAAAAAAGGTCTAGTTCCACCTGAAGCCCACATTAGGTCTAGGGAGATGAATTTCGTGTTTTATTTTTAGGTCTTCAAAGATGCATTGGAAAGAATGTAAAACACAAGATGAAAAATAAATATTCCTTACCACCCACAAATAAATAAGATTTAACATTAGTGTGAAGAAATGTTTATTATTTTTTGTGCAAATGTTGCTACAAGTTTTTTGTGATCAGCCATCTATGATTACAATGTAAAATACGTTTTCATGTAATTCTTCTTATTGGAAAACATTATTTTTTATCCAAAATTACCATACCAGCAATCTATGAAACAAGGTAACTTCTGCCATGTAAGGGAGTTCTCTTTCTCTGGATTCTTTTTGTCTCTCTTTCATGACTTTAAATCATGATAACCAACGTGAAAGGTTGACTTTATCTTATTTTATGACACAAATTAGTTTGTATTTTTATAAGAGTTTTCAATACCTCTAGTTTTGAAAGTAGGATGATAGGATATTATTATACTATAATAAACTATATGAAAAGCTCTATTTCTCAAACTCATTATTTAGACCATTATATCATTCTCTTAGGCAGGCCATAAAGGTGGGCACAAGGCTCTTTTATTGTGAATAAATTATTCTTAAATTTAGCTTGTCTAATTTATTAATTAGTATGTGATTTTAATTTTTTTCTTTACCTTTATCTTTGGCATTCTTGCCTTGATAATTTCTAGATATAAAAGTATTTGTTTGTTATCATCATTTCCTGATAGTACTCTTTCACAATGGCTACTGAATTATATAGAGGAAAAAAATACACAAAATGACCTAAAAGGATCAACAACAAATTTATTTTAAGCAACTTTGACTAAGCCTTGGGAAGCACTCTGGATTTTGAATTACTCTTTTGTTAGTTCCCTAAAACAATTATTATGAAAACTGGGACAAACCTGCCACATTTCCTCAACTCCACTACTTTAAACCTCTACAGATTCCCTTCTTGCAGTTTATGGAGAAGATAGAAAACATCTACCAGAAGCTTCTACAAGTTCAAACCTCCTCATATTATTTTATTCATGTTGTCTTCTTTTTCTCCTTCTGGCCTTCATTACAAAACTTTTTAAAAACTATTCTGCACTTACTATCTATCCATCTATCTGAGCCACAATGTATCATATCTAAGTTTTTGCTATCATTATATTTTTAAAATTTTTCCTGTTGAAATCCTTGAATCTAATTTTTGTTTGTTGTTTGTTTTTCCATGTCATCTTCTGCAGTGTTACAAGGTTGAATTTTAGAAAACATCACCTTAAAATTTTCAATGTCAAGGACTGCTGTTATGGTAATATTACAAACCAGATATTATAAAATGTACCTGTTACAAAACATATAAAAATGTCAGAACAAATATTTTAACAATTCCCTTAAATGTGTGAATAAGCTGACGAGAAAATAACTCTTCTAAAGCCAAAAGACTAGAAAAGTCAGTGGGCACCAGAGTTAGTAATACTTAACCAAGAACATAGCTTCAGTTTCAATGATCTCCTGAACCTAAGGCTTACTAAAGAAAACTCCTGGGTTTACACAAGACAAAACATCTGATCTTAGACTAAGGAGGTTGTCAAAGATCGGATGTTTACTCACCTAAACAAAAGAGAAACAAGCAAAAATGATAATAATAAATCACTAACCAGAAGAGAGATTAAAAAAAAATTGTGTCATATGTGACTCTGAATGGTTAGGAGAAGAATTATAAAAGTTTCTTTTAAGAATTTGAATAATAGGGGTTCCTGGGTGGCTACGTCGATTAAATATCAGACTCTGAATTTCAGCTCAGGTCATGATCTCATGGTCATGAGATCAAACCCTGAATGGCACCCTGCACTGACATTGTGGTGCCTGCTTGGGATTCTCTCTCTCCATTTCTCTCTCATGCTCCTCTCTCCTTCTTATAATAAATAAGTAAACATTAAAAAAAGGTACTTACATTAAAAATCTTTTAAAAAAGAATTTGAAAATAGTTTGAATCACTTATTAGTTTGAAGCTGGAATCCACTCTATTTTAAGATTCTGAGGGAAAAAAAACACAAAATTCTTTAACTTAATGTAAATTAGATCTGTATTGATGGTGTTTCCAAAATGTAATCAGAAATTAACTGGTAAACTGAAATGGTAACCCAACAAACATACTGTCAAATATAAGGGGAAAACGATACAATTTTAGACACACTAGGGCAGAAAAAGAACTTAAAACACAGAAACCCATTTATGTCACTTCTGAAACATATTCTTCAATAAGCATAAAAGTCAAAAACGTTTTCCCAAAAGGAAAGACTGAGAAATAAGACAAAGAGCTGCACAGAATGATAAATGTGGATAAATCTACACAAATACTGACCATGTAATATAATACTTAAACTTATCAATTATAATACTATATTATTTTTATTATATTATTATATTACTTATCTGTTGCTACCTTACTAACCACTGCAAAATTTAACAAGCTAAAACAACAGTAATGATTTATTACTTTTTACCATGTTCTGTGTCATGGATTCAGGGGTGGTTCAGTTGGGTATATCTGACTCAGGTTTTCTCATGAGGTTGCAGTCAGATGTTTGCTGGGGCTACATCTTAAGAAAAATTTATTTCCAAGATGCTTTATTCACATTTTTGACATGTTTACTCCCTTCCAGTGGGTGACTCTGCTGTGCTGCTTGAGCATCCTCATGCATGGCAGCTGGCTACTCCAACAGTAAACAATCCAGAGAGGAAGGCAGGGGCTGCAATGACTTTTATAGCCTACCTCACCTTGGAAGTAAGGCACAGTCACATCCAGGGTTTCCTATGGGTCACAAGACTACAAACAAATGGAATTCCTAAAATTGGTGAAAAATTACACTGTTTTATGAACACTCAATATTATGAAGATGCGTCTTTCTCAGTTCACTCAAAACTTCACTCGGGTTTTGTATATATTTTGAATAGTTGATTTGAATGCAGCTGAGAGTAAAGAATATCTGAGACATTCTTGGAGAAATCAAATAGTGTTGAAAATTATCCTAACTCATATCAACTACATTAAAAGAAACACTGTGGAATTGGTAAATCATCCAATGAAACTGATAGGAAACTGATAGACACTCATATACTAAAACATGAGCCATAACAGAATTGACATTGAAGACTAGTGGGGAGATGAGGGACGTTTCAGCAAACTGTGATTATCCATATGAAAGAATAAGAAATCAAATCCTTGCATCACACAAAAAAATCAATCCAACATAAATAAAGATTTACATGTGAAAGACAAGACACTAAATGTTTTTAAATGATAATACAGGAAAATATCTTTGCTAATTTTGTATAGAGGAGTTCTTCAATGAATGAAAAATCTTAAAAAGAAATAGGTAAGTAGAAAGAGGTTAGCAACATTGAAAGTTATAATGGTTGTTCCCCAGAGGCTACCATAAAGAAAGGAAAAGTACAAAACACAAACTGGAAGCTTCCCACTTACATAAGTGACAAGTTATTAGTACCCAGAATATATTTTAAAACCCTATAGCTAATTTAAAAAATGATAACTCAATAATAAAATGTAAAATATTTTTATGGCATAACAGAATAAGAATAGAAAATTGTCAGTAAACTTATGATGAAAAATTCTCAGCCTTGCTAATGAAATGAGAATGCTAAAGAGAACTAAAGTAAAACATGTTGAACATATATAATTTACTCATAAAAGGGTATATTGATACAACTTAGAAAGTTAATTAATTTTAGCTGGTTAACTCCACCTGAAAACCCCATTTAAGAAAGAAACTTTTAGAAAAGAGAGTTTAGGGGTGCCTGGGTGGTTCAGATGATTAAGCATCCCACTCTTGATCTCAGTTCAGGTGTTGATCTCAGGGTGATAAGTTCAAGCCTCGCATTGGGCTCCACACTGGGTGTGCAGGCTACTTAAGAAAAAAAAAAAAAAAAAAAAAAAAGAGAGAGAGAAAGAGAGAGAGAGAGTTTGTCTATGTAAGACAAGATGTTCATAGAAGCATTTAGGTAATAGAAAATCCTGACATAACAAAAGTGAACATCTCAATATATTGAATATATAAAATATAGTACATTCATACAGTGGATATTATACTTCAATCTATGAATATAGCTATATGCATCAACCCAGCTATCTCTGACAAAGATAATGCTTAATTACAAAAGAAATGAATGTCAGAGAAACATAAGAGGAATAAGTGGATACATGCATTTATGGTAAAATTGCTAACAAAAAAGCAAGAAAAGTATAAACATAAAATTACACAAAGTAGCTACTTCAAGGAAAGTAGTCATAGGTATGAGACTAAGTCAGGGAAAATGAGAAATTTTAGAACTATAATTTTCTACATTTTAAATTTCCAGTTTAGTGCATTGATTTTGTTTTATTATTTTGCTTCATCGCATACCTACACAGAGACACATAGGCAAACTGGCATACAGTAAACTTAATGATAAAAAAAATACATTTTAATGAAACAAACATAAAAGAACGATGCTGTTACTCATTCTCTTATTTGAATACTTTGTCCTACAATCTCATTTATGGTGTTGTGATGGCAGAATCTGTATTGAGATAGTTGCGGATTAGATTCTACACTATGCCATTTATATGAACATAAACAAGTAGCTTGATCTCTCTGAGTTTCAAAATCTCTATCAAATGGTGCTAAATTAACCTACTTTGCACTTGATCCATATCTGAATTACGGCACTGAGTCTTTTTCTATCATGTATTGGAGCTTTTCCCAGCTTAAATGTTAAACCCCTTAAAAGTGGTCCAAATTTAATAATCATAGTAGTTTCATAACAAATGGCAGTGTATTACACATAAATGATAGTTTGCTATTGTTGAGTGAATGAATGTGTACATTAATGAATGGATACATAAGTAAAGGAATACATGGAATTTAGTCTGTATACAGACAAGTAATAAGGTCCTCCAGAGGTTAGTGAGGAAGAAAAGATCAAGTTAACTTCATATATCAGATATATAATCAATAAAATTCAACAATTAAATTTCTTTATTTAGCTAACCTATCACAGAATAATATTTTCAAAAGGGCAGTCACACACACACACACACACACACACACACACAAGATCCTGTAAAGACAGCACAGTCTAGCCTGTTTAGAAGTTGTTTCTTGTTATTAAGCAGTATTTATTATATTTATCAGTTTGTTTGTTTTAAATCCGTTTCATAAGAGTAAGTCTCCTGTGCCCCTTTTTCTTTGGGCAATGTAAAAGTTCAACTACTGAATGTGATAAATTAGAAAATATCCTGAAGCTAGTGTTGCTCTAACATCTACATCAGAATCAAATGTGGTACTAGTTCAAATGCAGGTTCCTAAGCCATATGTGATAGACAATGAATTTGAATTTGCTGCTAGATTTCTAGCAACTATGTTTTCAACAAGCCCCACATTCTAAAGATTTTTTTTTTTGGTGACCTCATTAAGAAGCAGTTACTTAAAAAAAGCAAAACAAAACAAAATTTTGAGATTTTTTTTACCTATTTCTCACCTTTTAACTGTTAAAATCTGTGGGAAACTCACTAAAAACCACTAAAAAAATGATGTTCACATCTCCTTGGCCCAAGACTATTTGAGACTTTGGGGGCTTTTACTTACCCTTGTATTTCCTATTGTTTTATTTATTTTTCATGAATTGGAGGAGTCAAAAGTTTAACTTACACTCATAGTTATGTGCACAATGAATGGACACATATATTAGACCTAAATAAATTATAGTATTATTTTATATTTAACAAATTACAAGAATAATTATTCTTTATTTCATTCATTCTTATCTGAATAGACTCATGGAGATGGGATGTTTCCTATTTCATTTTTATTATCAACTATTTTATTTATTTAATAAACAGGCTTCTTAATAGAGCAATTAATGTATCATGTGCTATTAGAATGTCACACAAAAAGCAGATTGGTAAGACTTTAGACTTCAGAAAAAAACAGATTTATTTTATGTCAGTCACACAAAGAGGCAAGATGACATTGGAGCAATGGTCAAAAATGATTATATAAGGAAATATTTATTAGTGATATTAATATTTTCTAGTACTGAAAATTAGTTACTGAAACAGATTAGTGAAAAATACAAATATATTAATATGCAACTTTGCAAAGAATTTTTGTGTAATGTTTTATTATTAGTTTGTGAAAATTATAATATTTGAAAAATTTCTAGTAGCATAGGCACATAAGTGATACAAATAATAAAATTAATAATGTTAGGTTATTGGCTGGGCATATTAAACTATGTCACTATTAAAAACAAAACAAGAAAAATAGACCAAACAACAACAACAATAAAACTTTCCTGACCTACAGTTTACTTAAATGACTGAATCTGTATCCTAGAAAATGAAAATAAGAGTAAGAATCAATGAGAGGTTAGAGAAGCCAAAATCAATGAAGAAATAATTTGTTGTTTCAGAACCCAAGATACCAATTATCATTATGGTAAGAACATTTACTGAAAATTATTGGAACATAGGTTCTCTATTTAATGCCATTGACATGCATATTAGTAGACTTGAAAATCATAGTCAATTGAAGAAAAGAAACAGCAGCTTACTGACAAAGCTTCCATCACTGTGATGCATCCTAATCTCATAACCAGAACGGTACTAAAATCCCCCCTTGCTTAACCTCAGTTTGTCTATGTTCAAGGTGAAAGCCTCATTTGTCTCATGTTGAATTCAGAATAAATTGTCTTAGAAATACTGTCACCACTGTTCCTCATGAAGAAATGAAAGGTATATAAAGCCATGTAGGGGCGCCTGGGTGTCTCAGTCTGTTAAGCGTCTGACTTTGGTTCAGGTAGTGATCTTACAGTTCGTGGGTTTGAGCCCCGAATCTGGCTCTGTGCTGACAGCCTGGAGCATACTTCGGATTCTGTGTCTTTCTCTCTGTTCCTCCTCTGCTTGAACTCTCTCTCTCTCTTTCAAAAATAAATAAACGTTAAACAATTTTCTTAAGACCCATGCAAAAATATAGTCAGAGTAAAAAGTTGATAATTTCTCTATACAGTTAAACCAATTTGGATTCTTCATGCTTAAAAACTCACTTTGGGCCTGAACCACCTAAATGGTTTCCGAACAGACACTATTTTGTCCATTCAATCTGAAGAATAATCCATGTTAATTTCAATAGGTAATGTTCAATTATTCACTGTATTTTAGTTTTAAATACCTCATTTGTTTGGTTACCATATCTGCTTCTTGATCTCATCAAAACCAAAATTCTTCCTTAAATCATTCAAAAGGAAGTTCCAGTTTAAAAGTTTTGCATTAAATGAAATTCTACTGAAAACAAATCTACTTTGTTTTCAGTTTCTGTGTTCCATAATGAAACCAGAGTTTTACCATAGGCTAAATATAGAAACAGAAGTAAGATATTAGATACCATGAAAGGCCATACTTATGCTAAAGTTTAGAGCAATGATCTACACACCTCATTTTGTAAATAGACTCAATATCACTATTCTTAAATGTCTATGTTAAATTTAACAAATTTAAAATTAACAAATTAGTAACTTTTTTAAATAAAATATTAGTTTATTGAGACTTTTGATTCAATGTCTTTCCAAATAAATGGTAGATAAGAGATGTAGCACTAATTTTAAACTATAGTAACCATAGTCAGAATAATCAAGAAAAAATCGACTCTAAAATAACAACTTAAAAAAATATGAGGCAGGGCATCTGGGTGGCTCAGTCATTTAAGAGTCTGACTCATGATTTCAGCTCAAGAGTTCCAGCCCACATCAGGCTCTTCGCTAACAATGTAGAGCCTGCTTGGGATTTTCTCTCTCCCTTGCTTTCTGCCCCTCCCATGCTCTCTTTCTTTTTCTTAAAATAAATAAAATAAACTTAAAAAAAAAGTATGGCCCAAAGTGTGGTGTGAAATAGAATAAATACGGAGCAGGGAGTTTGTAGTATGACTGGCATAAAAATGTGATTTTTTTCATGTAAAACAAATATTAAAAGCCAAGTTATTTAAGGAATTTGTTTTTAGGGATTTTTAAGCAATGCCTTTAAAAGGATAAATTATTTATAATTTGGCTAATAAAAATGAAAAACATATACGTGATATACAATGAGAAGTAAACCTTCTTTGCATTCCATAATTTCGGTTACATCATCAAAAGCAAACAGGACAAGCAGTGTTCTGTGCATTGTGCAAATGTATGCGTATCACCCCCCAAATTGTCCATGCATGTATAAATATATACCCATATCCACATATCTCCTTTACAGAAGTGGGAGCTTATTTTAAATATTCTTCTATATCTTGCTATTTTACTTGTCATATGGATGATTTCATATCAGCACATAAAGACCTATCTCACTCCTCTTATTTCATCACTGCAAAACTGAGTATGGCCCTTTATCCAGATGCTTCACAATTAATTTATTTCTCCTCTTCCTGATGAACATTGATGATTGTCTTCTACTTCCATAGCATCTGTCAGAAAAATATTAAATAATATTTTAATAGTCGCATCCTGACTTAACGGAAGTCCTCCTAAAATTTCACCATTAAGCATGCTGATTGCTTTTTATTCATAAATACACACACAGTGATCATAATAAGACAGTTTATATCTATTCATCTGCTTCTACTTTACTAATATTTTTCATAGTGGCTTTTGTCTTTTGTTTGTTTTGCTTTGTTTGTAAGTGTGGGTTTTTAGCAATAATGGCTATCAAATTTTATTAAATGCCTTACTTGCAATTATGAAGATGATCTTTTTTCTTTTACTTATTAATATTATGATTTATATTTATAGACTTCCTAATATTCACCTCTTTTTACGAATATAGAATGAACCACATAAATCATGATTTTGATATGCTGCAAGATTTTATTTTCTTATTTCTTTAGAACTCTGGCAAAATATATATAGGTGCTTTGGCTTGTAGTTGCTTTCTTTAATACTAGTTTTTGTGATTTTTTAAAAACACATCCCTGCCCTGTTAAAAAAAAGGAACTTTGAAGTATTTTCCTGTTCTCTTTACTGGACAGTGGTATTGCACTTGTACTGATGGGGAAAAAAACAAACCCTGACCTTGATAGGGAAAAATTATGTTATAAGATGGACTGATAGGGAATTCCAGTCCCCTCCTGAAGACTGTCTTTCCGGGTTCTTCTTCCTGCCTTGCTTGCCAGGTACACCAAACTGCCACTGATGTGGAAGTAGCAGACTATAAATTTTTCCCCATGCATACGCTCAGGACTCAGAATTTGGAGAGACTGTCTCCCTTGAGCCCATGGATGTAAATAAACCCCCGATCCTCCCAGATCTCTGAGTGCCTCTTTCTTCTTCCCTCAGTGATCCAACCTGGTTCTGTAACATATTTGATTCCCTGACCTGGAAACCCAATCGTGCTGGTCCCTTGTTGCCACCAGTCTGGGACAATGACAGGGTGGTGACGGATTGGGGAATCACAGAGGAAAAGGGTGCCTCTGCCTTCCAAACCCAGCAGCTTCCAACCCCGACTGACTCTGTCAGGTCCTGCTCTGTCATTTCCACTGGACTCTAAGAGACTTGGCAGGTGAGGGCCTGGACCCGATGTCAGATCTGGTAAGGTACAGGGCCCCAATTCAGTCACGCCCATCCATAGGGGTGAAAGGGGGACCTCAGAGGTCTCACAGGTAGGAATTCTGTGGAAGGGAATGTAATAACCTCTGGTGTGTACGTGAGTGCATGTGTGTGACTCCATCTGGCTTGCCTGTGGAGTTCGATTTTGTGGCTCCATGGGTGGGCACCCTTAAGGTCCCTGAAGTCTATGGAGTCTGGGCTCTCCTGTGTCATGGTGAAAGGCATATGGTCCAGGGAGGTGTCAGATCATAAGTCACAAAACTGAGCCCACTATGGCTAAGCCTTCAGGAAGTGGCCAGTTGAGCATCTGATTGGTCTCCTCATTTGAGGAGACAACCTCCTTTGTCTGTCTTTGCACCACCGGACAAAGAGAGACTCAGAAATGGTATCAAAGCAGAGTAAGCCCACAGTATCAAGACTATGCTCAAAAATTTCAAAAAGAGGTTCTCAGGTGATGATGGAATGAAGATGACACCAGGGAAGTTAAGGACCCTATGTGAATTAGAATCGCCCGTTTTAATGTAGCGGTGCCCTCAGAAGGGACGTTGGATGTCCAAATAACCCGAGGAGTCTGGCTGGTAGTCACGGGGATCCAGGCAACCCCGACCAATTCCCATACATCAATTCGTGGCTGGAAATTGCCCCAACCCCCCACCCCTGACCTTGGGTGCGATTCATCCATAGCAAACAGGGCCAGACCAGGATCCTAGCCATCTCATCCAAAAATCAAAGAAAAAATGGAAGACCAGCTTTCCTCCAGTGTTTGCGGGTGACCCAGAAGATGACCCTGTCTTTCCCCCACCCTATGGGCTACCAAAGTCTACAACTCCTGCCACCCAGGGACTTGATACCCCTCTGCCTTCCATCTCTCCTCTTCCCCAGAGCCTTGAGGATTAACTCTTACCTGGGCCAGCAGCCAGACTATATCCCAACCCAGTCCTAGCACCCTCCAGATGCCAGTATGGGAGAGGTGGGAACCCAAGAGGCAAAATGAAGATGGAACCGTCCAGCCCAGCTGTTCCACGATGTGTTATCAGCCTTTCTCCACCACTGATCTGCTCAACTAGAAACACAACACCCTGTCCTACTCTGAGAAGCCACGGGCAATGGTGGATCTGATGGAGTCCCTCTTCCAGACTCACCAGCCAACTTGGGAAGACTGCCAACAGCTACTCTGTACCCTGTTTAATACAGAGGAGAGAAGGAGGGTAATGAAGAAGGTCTGGAAATACCTAGAGGAGCATGCCCCAGAGGGAATTGTTGACCCTGCTGCTTGGGCTAGAGTGGCCCTGCCTAAAGTATGCCCAGCATGGAAGGTCACCACACACAAAGGACAGGCCCACATCCACTGATACCAGGAATCCCTGCTCCAGAGAATTCGAGCAGGGGCTAATAAACCCATGAACATGACCCAGATATCATTGGACATTCAGCAACCAGGGGAGTCCCCCAGGGACTACTATGAAAGACTTTGTGAAGCCTACCAGCTATACACTCTATTTGATCCTGAGGCACAGAAAAGCCAACAAATGGTAAATATCCCTTTTGTGGCTCAGGCCACCCCAGACATCCAGAGGAAGCTTCAGAAAGGAGAGAGCTTTGCTGGAATGAATATCACTCAGCTAATAGAGGTTGCCAATAAGGTCTACATAAACAGGGAGGTCACAGCCGAGAGGGCAGCTGAAAAGAAATTAAAAGAAAAAGATCACCTTCCTCACCAGTACCCTAAAAGAAAAGGATAATACAAATATGGGGAAGCTTTGGCCACCAAAAGCAGGGGAAGCCCAGGACCTCCTTGGCAAAAGATCAATGTGCCTATTATAAGGAAAAGGGACACTGGAAAAATGAATGCCTTAACTGAAAGGGGACCCAGAAGCCCAGCCAACATAAGGAAGAAATACTAAAACTCTTCGAAGCTGTCTGGCTTCCAAAGGAAATAGAAATCCTGCACTGTAAGGGACACCAAAAGGGAGATGACCCCGCAGTGCGGGGAAACTGCCTCACAGTTGAAGCAGCTAAGGCTGAAGCCTGCAAGGACACAGATAGGGCTCCCTCCTACACCGTGACCCTGACACCTCCAATAAAAACACTTTTACCCAGTTATGCTGGAGAAGAAAGAGAAGGGGCCATGGCAGAACAGGCCACCTTGACTGAGAAGGGATGGTGGGTTATGCCAGATGGACACATCTTCATTCCATCAGTAACAGGGGAGCACCTAGTCAAGGAGTATCACCAACTCACTCATCTAGGAAAGACTGCATTAGAGGCCCTCCTCAAAAAACACTACTGCATTAGTCAGCTGCCAGCTTTATGCCTAGCTACCAGTGAACAATGCATAATATGTGCTAAAAACAATGCTCAGTCTGTACCACGGCCCCCGCCAGGCATCCAAAGAATAGGATCTATCCCCTTTGAAGATCTAGAGATAGACTTCACAGATATGCAGCCAAACAACTGGTTGCAATACCTCCTGGTGATAGTGTGCACATAGTCTGGATGGGTCGAAGCCTTCCCGAACAGGACAGAACGAAGCTGAGAAGTGGCTAAATTCCTCCTTCAGGAAATTGTGCCCCCGTTTGGCCAGCCTTTAACAACTCACAATGACAATGGGCCCTCATTTGTAGTGGACATATGTAGATCTTTACTAAGTCTCTCAACATTACCTAGAGACTCCACACCGCTTACTGGCCCCAGAGCTCAGGAAAAGTAGAGCAGATGAATCACACCCTCAAAGAAACCTTAGCAAAGTTCTGCAAAGAGACTAGCCTCCCATGGCCAGATACTACCCTTAGCTCTCCTGCTTGCTCGTTGCATGCCCAGGACATTAGGTTTCTCCCCTTCAAGTTAATATACGGACAGCTTCCCCCATGCCTGGGAAATCATGCAGGAAACTTACATCAGGTTGGGGATAAAGGAATAAGGGAACAGCTTCAGCTCTTGGGGACCACCCTAAATGAGTTACAAAGATACACCATAGAGAGGGCCCCAATTTCCCTAGTATACCAGTACTTCCACTGGTATTCCAGTATACACTTCTTGCCAGAATACTCAGTCTGGGTCAAGAATTGACAAAAGGAACCTCTTAAACCACAGTGGACCTTGCCACACATTGTTATCTTAGACACCCCTACTGCTCTTAAGGTTTCAGGCATTACCCCATGAGTTCACCATTCCTGAGTCAAGAGAGCCAGTCTGGAGGAGTCTCCGACCTGGAGACCCAGATCCAGTAGAACCACTCAAACTGACCCTCCAGAAGGCTCCAACTCCTTAGACCAGCTCTGCTCCAACCATGTCTTGGAAGCTGGCTGGTCTATGCATAGCTGAAACCTGAGGATTCAACAGATTAATTGGACCATCCTTAACACCCCTGTTCATGCAACTCTGTCAACCCCTGTCCCTTGCCAGTGTCATAATCCCTGTCTTGTTTCTTGCCATCAGACTAGTAGAGGTTGCCCCAACAGATTGGACATGAAACAAAATCTTATGTTGGGTCTCACCTACCTCCTCCGGATGGGAGAGCTATTAAGTATTGCTTGTATTTTATGCTAACCTGTCTCACCCTTACGATTATCACACACCCACAATGCCCTGAGGATTGTTATAAGATGGTAATGAGAGGAAAGTCAGAGAAAATGAGAGCATTCAACTCTCTCACCACTCTCAACAAATAATGTTACAAAGAGGCAAGGGCCTTTGTTAGCCAATCACAGGATGCTGGTCACATAAGTTTTGGGCTGTAGAGATTATCAAAATAGATGGACTCTGCAAAAACTCTCCCTTACAAAAGGGAATAAAGCCTGCTTTACTTACCTTCCCCAGGTGGGAATGTCAGATGGGGGAGAGGTACAGGATGAGGCCCTTCAGAAGATTATAAAAGATACACAGGCCAAGCTGGTACAAGCCATAAAGGCGACCACTCCAACACCCTACAGGGTCTTAGACCTCCTTGCTCTTAAATGATTCCTGATTTCCCACTCAGGTGCTGGACCAACATCACCTACAAGATCCTCCATGGCATAAAAAACACCACCCAGATTTGCTGGAAGTGTTTGCCTCTCTGCTGGAGGGCTTACTTAGCCACTTCTGTCCCCTTTGACTGGGAAGCTCCTGAAAGTCTCACAACCAATGGCGCTGTCTTAATTGGGCCCCTGGATACTGGGATCCATCTCACAAATGCTGATAAACTAACTTGAATACCCTCTGAGGATACAGACAGGACCTCCCTGTGCAGGAAAAACATAACCATAGATGAGAACCATAACAATAACCATTCATAAGAATGAAACCCTATGCTCCCCTCCCGGGATTTTCTACCTACACTCCAACTTAACCTATTGATGCTTAGAGGCCAACTGGACTCAGATGTGCTACTTAGTCTTCCTAACCCCCAAAATATTTGTATATACTGAAGACCAATTCCTAGCAGCATTTACCCTAAGCCCTGGGCTAAATGAGCAGTCTTGCTACCTGTCCTAATAGGAATAGGAATTGCTAGAAATAGGAACCTGGATAGGAGGTACAGCCTTTTCTGTAGGAATATGCCACAAGCTATCCCAGGAACTAAATGAGGACATGGAGTGGGTAGCCAACTCCCTGGTGACCTTACAAAATCAAATAAACTCCCTGGCAGGAGTATCCCTCCAAAATAGGCGAGCCCTCGATCTCCTTACTGCAGAAAAGGAAGGCACTTGCATTTTTCTAGGAGAAGAATGCCATTATTTTGTAAGCCAATCAGAAATAGTCACAACTAAAGTCAGGGAACTGAGAGAAAGAATTCAACACAAGCAACAAGAAGGTAACAGTCTCTGGAAGGGATGGGATTTTGTAAGTTGGACAGCTTGGCTCCCTGCTTTGGCGGGACCCCTCCTTTCCATAATCTTTCTTGTAACCGTAGGTCCATGCATCCTAAACAACCTGATGCACTTCATTGAAAACACTGTTACACGTCAAACCACAGTGCTTGTCTTAGCCTTTCAGGGATATCAATCAATAAGACAAAAAGATGATGCCTACTAAAAGGAAGATTTTTAGAAGCATCAAAGCGGAGTGTGATGGGGAAAATACAAATCTTGGCCTTGATAGGGAAAAATTATGTTATAAGGTGGCCAGCAGGACTGATAGGGAATTCCAGTCCCCTCCCAAAGACTCCTTCCAAGTTCTTCTTCCTGCCCTGCTTGCTGGGTATGCCAAATTGCCACTAATATGAAAGTAGCAGACTATAAATTGTCCCCCATGCTTATGCTCTGGACTCCGATCTTTGGAGAGACTGTCTCCCCTGAGCCCGTCAGTGTAAATAAACCCCCGATCCTCCAAGATCTCTGAGTGACTCTTGGTTCTTCCGTCAGTGATCCAGCCTGGTTCAGTAACAGTACAAATAGTATTGCAGTTGTACAATTTTGAAAGTTTGTTAGTATTCACTTACAAAATCATCTAGGTGGATGAATTTATCAAGATAGGAGATGGGGGCTCTTCAATAACTTTCTCAATTTCTTCTATGATAACTGGTCTGTTTAGAATTTATATAAATTCATGGTTTTGAACCCTCTTCTAAAATATATCCTTACATAAAAAGCTTCTGCACAGCAAAGGAAACAACCAACAAAACTAAAAGGCAACCAACGGAATGGGAAAAGATATTTGCAAATAACATATCCCCAGACAAAGGGCTAGTATCCAAAATATATAAAGAGCTCACCAAACTCCACACCCGAAAAACAAATAACCCAGTGAAGAAATGGGCAGAAAACATGAATAGACACTTCTCTAAAGAAGACATCCAGATGGTCAACAGGCACATGAAAAGATGCTCAACGTCGCTCCTCATCAGGGAAATACAAATCAAAACCACACTCAGATATCACCTCACGCCAGTCAGAGTGGCCAAAATGAACAAATCAGGAGACTATAGATGCTGGAGAGGATGTGGAGAAACGGGAACCCTCTTGCACTGTTGTGGGAATGCAAACTGATGCAGCCACTTTGGAAAACAGTGTGGAGGTCCTCAGAAAATTAAAAATAGACCTACCCTATGACCCAGCAATAGCACTGCTAGGAATTTACCCAAGTGATACAGGAGTACTGATACATAGGGGCACTTGTACCCCAATGTTTATAGCAGCACTGTCAACAATAGCCAAATTATGGAAAGAACCTAAATGTCCATCAACTGATGAATGGATAAAGAAATTGTGGTTTATATACACAATGGCGTCCTACGTGGCAATGAGAAAGAATGAAATATGGCCCTTTGTAGCAACATGGATGGAACTGGAGAGTGTGATGCTAAGTGAAATAAGCCATACAGAGAAAGACAGATACCATATGTTTTCACTCTTATGTGGATCCTGTGAAACTTAACAGAAACCCATGGGGGAGGGAAAGGAAAAAAAAAGAGGTTAGAGTGGGAGCGAGCCAAAGCATAAGAGACTCTTAAAAACTGAGAACAAACTGAGGGTTGATCAGGGGTGGGAGGGAGGGGAGGGTGGGTAATGGGTATTGAGGAGGGCACCTGTTGGGATGAGCACTGGGTGTCGTATGGAAACCAATATGACAATAAACTTCATATATTGAAAAATAAAATAAAATAAAATATATCCTTACATATTTAATGACAAAATAATTCTTCCTGGGACAGAAGTAAGACAAAACAAAACAAAAACTTCATGAAACTATTTGCAGTGTAAACTCTGATAGTGATGAACTTCCTGGTGTGTTTAGAAGGAAATATTGACTATCAAGCATACTTGGTCTTTCATATTCCAGCTCTTGTCCCTGCTTCTAGTCAAATTTTTCCCCAGTCCCACAGGAGTCTCCTAGTTGCAAGACAATATCTGTAAATTCCAGAGATGTAAATGTTGGCCCTTGTGGGTTTACATTTATTATTCCCTCAGGTCTGTAACTCAGGCCAAGTTTAACAATTCCTTGTAAACTTAGGAGATGAATCTAGTTTAATTTCGCTTTCTTAATGTTTTTCTTAGTATTCTTCACGACTTCTATCAAGCAGTTATCATATGTTCATAAACACTAATTTGCGTTTCTGTCTCCCTGTCTCCTATCCTTCTAAGGCTGATGACAAGTCATATTTTTCTTTCCTTCTTTAGCACTTTGCCCATCACATAATTGGGTAATCCTGAATGAGTGTAGAATACACAAATTCAGTTAATAAATATGGAAAAACTCTGTAAATGTTATGACTAAAATAAGAATAAAATACATTTTCTTATTGAAAAATGTATTGTCTTAAAATTTTCTTCTTTTATTCTACAAGTTTATCTTTAGCTTCTAATATTGTCAAATATTACAGTTTGCTTATAAAAGATCTTTAAAAGAATGATATGTATGCTTCTTCCCCAAAAAACAAACAAAACAAAACTAAGATCATTAATTAATCAACTACTTAGAAATTCTAATTACATCCTCCATTAGCCACCAAGGAATCCCCGGAAAACCCCAAAAAAGAAGACAGGGACTAGATACTATTATCTCCATTTTTTTAAGTGAGGAAAATAATTGTGAATAATTAAAATACTAAATATTAGTTGGAAAGCAGAATTGTAAGTTGATCCTCTTGGCTTTAAGTTTGAAATAAAAATGAAAGTCTCTCTTTAACTTATATATATTTTTTATTGATAATTGACCATAATCTTGCATTTGAAAAAGGTGATATATTGCAATAATTCAATCTTACAACCTAAGATCCTGAGAAGTTGCTTGGATATACACCAGAACAACAGAACACTAAAACTAAGCTCATACCTCAGTCTGTGCTTTGCTTAAAACTCAGGGAAATTTGTCCTAGATTCAAAAAAAGGAAATACTTAATTTTAGTAGCAAAATCCTCCAGGAGAGGAAATAAATCTGAAGTCAAAGACATAAAGATGAAACTTTAAGGAAAGGAGGTTTTATTCCTTTCTTGCAATTAGATTTACTTAGTGAAGTGATATGGTAAAAAATATTTTTTTGCGTTTATTTTATTTTTGAGAGAGAGAGCATGAGCAGGGGAGGGGCAGAGACTGAAACACAGAATCCAAAGCAAGGCCCAGGCTCTGAGCTGTCAGCACAGAGCCTGAGGCAGGGCTCCAACACCAGAGCCGTGAGATCATGACCTGAGCCGGAAGTCAGACCCTTAACCGACTGAGACACCCAAGTGCCCCCAAAATATAATTTTTTTAACATACTGACAGTGACCTATGCTCTGAATAGAAGAAATCTTCATTTCTTACCAGGATGCAATTTATTTTCTGGGTTAGCATTAAGTTTCCTATATCTTCAGTAGTTCAGCTAGATATATTTTGATGAAATACACTACCAATTATTTCTTCAATATTAATCACCCATATATCTTTATACCCATCTACATATCTCTCCTTTAATTTCTTGTCTGCCTTTAGGAAGGGAGGAAGAGAGGAAGGAAATAAAAGGAAAGAAAGATGCAATTGTATTTATTCAAAATGTGAAAATAATTCAACCAGTATCTACAAAGTCTGGAGAATCTATATAAAGTATTTTTTTGTTAGGCCAGATATAGTATAACTAATAGAGTTATTAGAGACATTCAATTAATTTTTGCCTTCATCCCAGTAGTATCTTTTTATTCTTCACTTGGGCAGTGCACACATAAAAATGATACGTTTTGTTTATGATAGAAAATAGAAAAGAATGCATGGGACATTTTAATTGCTACAATGCAGTAATCCTGTAGTGCTAATTAACATGAATGTATTGAAAAGGTTAAATTTACCCTCTCAAACTTCAACATTTTAATCTCTGGAGAACAAAATGGTTATTTTTAATAGAGGTGATCCCAATGCTTCACATGCCACTGGTAGAAATAAGAAATTAGTATAACTTGACTTTCTGTCAACAATCACCAAAATAGAAATTATTAGAAATTTCAGAGCCCTCTGAGAAATCGGTTCCAAGAACAAATTCTCTAATGATTTTCCTTTCTTTTATTAGTAAATTCTCTCTATTGCAAAACTAATCTAAAAATGGGTAGTTTTAATCCAATTTTCTACTTTAAGCCTAATAATTTTGTTGACTGTTGAGAATCTTACCTGAATTGTCAGTGAAAATAATCTGTATTCTTACTTAAATTTTGTTTGCTGTGGATGAACCGATGGCACAACAAAAATGAAACTGTGATTGTAAAACTAATGAATACAGGTCATTCCTTTCTTCCTAATACACCAACACAATTGTTGTTCATCACATAAAAAGCAGTTTTATGTGCACATTATAGAAAATGCTTAGCATATTGTTCATTTGTCATTATAAACATACTAGAAAGCCTTGGATGACAGGCAATTCACAAATACAATATTCTATACTAATTGAACTAGGATGAAATAGAACAGTAATCAGAAGTGATTTCACATTCTGCTAACTTTCTGAATTGAAAATAGTATCTGCTCCCAGGGGGGATATATTGTGAGAATCTTAAACCAACAAGACCTATATTACTCCATGTCTCATGAGAAAAGAAGGTCTACCCACCTCAACAGCATTCTATTGTCAAGTAAAAATACCTGAGAAGAAAGGAATAGTTGAAATGAAACAGGCCACAGTGGCAAAAATGGGACTTTGTGTCCTCTTTTGATTATAATTTCTGCCTTTCCCTTTAAAAGGATATATATATTTCTTTTGACAGTTGTCCTCTTCTCCTCTCACCTCAATTTTTTCCTCTGGATAACTTTTTCTTGATAAATGTCTCACATAAATTCAAAAGGTATTCCATGGTTTCAGTGGGTTATCATGTTGACATTGAATCCTTTTTACTTCATGTTGTGCACCATAATATAGGCCTTGTGAGTGCTAAAATGTATTAAAAAAATCTATACGTGATTTTTTTTTCTAAAAACTTTACAAAATTAAAAGCAATCTTTTTTTTTTAAGTCAGGAAATACTGATGAATAGAATTGCTAATTATATTCCCTCATCCTCAATCAAGACTTCTTTCTGTTGAGATGACAAGTAACTTCTTTATCCTTTCATGTTTCTGAAAAATATTATAGACCTATTTTAATTTTCCAAATAACATTTTAAAGTAGTGAAATGTGGAAGTTTTGTCTCATTTAATAAAATGATATTATAAATTGCATTTTGTAAATATTTTAGTCTCTAAGCAACTCGTTCTTTTCCCCCATTGCCATGCAATACAATTAGCTATTTTTGATAATGAGCTTAGATTCAATAAAAGTGAAAAGTTGTGCCTGCTATTTCTAGTGTTTAATTATAATACCAAAATATCCCATTTTTTAGAGATACTGTGAATTTTAAATTTCCAGTTGATTATTCCATGTTAACTTATTTCTGGGCATCTGTCATACCTGGATTTATTACCTCCTCAGTTGCATATGGATGCAAAAGGATCAGTGTAACAAATCGAATCTTCTCATGACAAATGTAGGAAACAAAAGGGATTATTTTCCCATAGTATAAGGGATCTATACATCAAGTATTCAAATATTACTTTCCTTTTAAAATATAATGTGTAATACTTCAAGTAAAGTTGATGCTTCTCAGGAGCTAAATAGGATCTTGTGGCTGGAACTAAATGAATAAGATGGAATGTGGTAGAAAGTGAGGATGGAAAGAAGAACAGCAACCACATCCGAGAAGCTTTGTAGATCACTAAGGAAGAGTGTTGAGTTTGGTTTCCATGGGAATTTACCATTGCCTTCAAGATTAAGCAATTGTGTTCTTTAGTTTCTTTATCTGTTAAACACAGCCACCTTGAGATCAATTACTCTAGTTTTGTATTAAAATATTTGAATTTTTAACTAGTTAATATGTAGAATAATAGACTTGTGTTATTTGTCTGATCTATTGATAAGAAAAAGACACAGAGTTCTTCCTATCCTGATGTATTACTGACAGTATTAAGATTGTTTAAAGTGTTTAAGAAGAGGGGCACCTTGGTCACTCAGTCGGTTGAGCATCAAACACTTGGTTTTTGCTCAGATCATGATCCCAGGGTCATGGGATTGAGCCCCTTGATCGGTTCCACGCTGAGGGTGGAGCCTGTTTGGGATTGTCTCTCCCTCTTCCTTTGCCCTTCTCCCATGCTCTATCCATCTATCTCTCTCAAAATGGAAAAAAAAACAAAAAACAAAAAACAAAAGTGCTTAAGAAGACGATTGTTTAAGAAGACTTCCTAGGACAAACTTCAAATTAGAAATCAAAACCATAGTGACAGAGGTATTTCTCTGCAAATAACACTCTTACTTGTTAAGTTATGGGAGAGAGCTACACATAGAAATGTGTAATGTTTACAATGGAACAAATGGTATGTGGAATGTACACTGTTAAAAATTCAACCTAGTTAAATTTAACCTAATTAAATGCAACATAGCATTTAACCTAGTTACATGCTGCATAAGCTTCATGAATGAGTAAAATTTTCTAAGTCTGTACTACAGATCTTCTCAGATTTTATTTGCTTATCCCTAAAGCCAAAAAGATGCACCATATGTAAAATGGTAATACCAGGAAAGGAATTAAATGGTACTTTTGAAGGGGTGCAATATGAAGACGTTTGGAGAAAATTTTCAATATAACAGATTAGTTTTAAGGCAGACACATAGAAAGATAGCATAAGTTGAGACACCTGGATGGCTCAGTCGGTTAAATGTCCAACTTCAGCTCAGGTCATGATCTCAAGGCTCATGAGTTTGAACCCTGCATCAGGCTCTGTGCTGATAGCTAGGAGCCTGGAGCCTGCTCAGATTCTGTGTCTCCCTCTCTCTCTGCCCCTCCCCTGCTTGGACTATGTCTCTGTCTCTCTGTCTCTTTCTCTCTCTTGAAATAAATAAACATTAAAAAAAAAAAAGAAAGAAAGATAGCATAACCAAAAGGTAACTTAAAGTATGGCAAAGATCTTGGATTCTTACCTCATTTCAGTTAAACAACCAGCTTTGTAACCTGGGCAAATTATATGATTTCTCCTGGTTTGCTTACAGTATTAGAAAATTTAACTGTTAGATAAATCCAAAGATATTCTTATACCTACTTATACAATTTATTAAGATAGTTGTTATAAATATCAGAACCCCATTGTAATATAAAGTATTGGCCCATTAAATCATTGAGAACATGAGTTTAAATTCAAACTCATTTAATAATTTAATTGAATGCAGTGCTAATCAAATGTAATGGATTTGAGTTTAATTGCTATTATTTCAAATAAAACTGAACAGCCACACAGATTAAATTTTATCCACCAGGAACACACATTATCATAAAAATAAGCATGCTATTAAGTGAATAGAGTTTTAAAGAAAATTTTACAGTATGGAACATAAAAAAAATAATGTATATTTTATTCACTGATTGTTTCTACATTAGGAAATTATGTTACCTTATGTTTACAGTTTTTAAGACTCTGTAGGATTTATAAAACTTATTTTGTCATCACATAAAGTGATATTTCAAAGAGATCTAGACATATTTTTGATATTATTTATTAAGCATATTGAGTATAAATTGCCAAAAACAATTATTTTCTTTGCCAAGCTTCATAAAATAAATAGAACCTGTATAAAAATCTCATCATGTATAACATCAAAATGTATCCTTTTGGGTAAAAATGAGCAATCAGTTTTAATTAAGAATATTGGACATTGAAAATAATCAATTTAATAACATTATATATTTGGGTGCTTATTGGTAACAAATCATATTCTGAATTTACAAATAATATTTGAGTTGTATAAGGAATCCAATTAATTAATGCTTGTAAAAATTTCAATTTTCAATGTGTGATTTAAACAATGACAGTATTGTATAACATCAAATGAAATCATAAAAGTAATTACTACTTTGCTTTTACATATTCGGAGAGTATAAGAGACCATTTGTTCATATTGTTTTATTATTTATTTATGTAATTTATTTTTTAAGTTTATTTATTTATTTTGAGAGAGAGAAAGAGAGAGAGAGCCAGAGCAAAGGAGGGACAGGAAGAGGGAGAGAGAGAAAATCATAAGCAGGCTCAGTGCTGTCAGTGCAGAGCTCAGTGCGGAGCTTGAACTTATGAACCATGAGATCATGACCTGAGCTGAAAGCAAGAGCCAGATTCTTAGCCAACTAAACCACCAAGATACCTCCATATTATTTTTTTTAATTCAACTTTATTGAGGTGTTCAGAACATCAATAACTTACAACAAATTGCTTTGGACACAAAAATATAAATCAGCATATATTTTACGATACTTCTATACACTCAACACACATTTTATCAGTTATGAAGACAGATATAATAGATGCAATTTGCTAATTTCTAGTGGATAATAACCAAAATATATGTGGATGTTAAAATATATTAAAATATTTTATTTTTAAACCTAAATATGGGTAAATTTATTTTGTTTTTATTTTTGGTTGTCTTTTATTAAGTTTTTAATTTTAATTCCAGTATAGTTAACATAAAGTGTTATATTAGTTTTAGATGTGCAATATAGTGATTTAACAATTCTGTACATCATTACTTAGTGTTTATCATGATAAGTGCTCTCTTAGAAAAGTGAACCCTTCACCTATTCCACCCATCCTCCCATCCTTCTCCCCTCTTATATGCTTTATTTTAAACAAGTACCCTCAGTAAAAGTTATTATTTTTTTCAACAAGAACGTTTTACTTAAAGCATACCTCAGAATACATAGTTCTAAAAGATATTATATCTATATCTATATCTATATCTATATCTATATCTATATATAACATTCCATCCAAGAAAAATAGAATATACATTTTCACAAATACACACAGAAGAATTTCCTGGTTAAATCATATAAGAGACTTAACATATATTACGAATTCAAGAAGACTGAAATCATACCTAGCATATTTTCCAACCACAATGGTAAAAACTAAAGAATAACAATAAAACAAAGCTGGAAACCCTACAATGTTAATATTAAACATTTAAAATATAATTATGAAATATATAATATGTAATATTAAAAAACACACTACTGCACATGTAATGAGCCAAATAATACATGAAATGGCAAATCAAAATATGTCTCAAAACAAAAGAAAAAGAAAACACAATATTCCAAAACCTATGGGATCCAACAAAAGCAGATGTTAGAGTGAAATTTATGCTATAAATACTTGCAATAAGAAAAAAATTTCAAATAAACAACATCATACCACAAATACTAGAAAAGGAAGAAACTTAGCTGAAATTTAGTAAAGGAAGGATATAGCGAAGAAAACTCAGAAATATATAAAATAGAGACCAGAATAAACAATAATATAACATTGAAAGTAATGACCAGTTTTTAAAAAAAAAAAAATAAACAAAACTGGCAATACTTCAACTACATTAACTACGAAAAAAAAGAAAGAAGCCTCAAAAACCAAAATAAGAAATGGAGGAGAAGACAATAACAACAGATAACCACAGAAATAGATGGAGTGATATTAGATTACTATAAACAATTGTATACTAAAAGTCAGATAACTGGGGAAAAAAACACAGATAATTCCTAAAAATGCACAAATTACTATGATTGAATGATGAATCTTGAATCTAACAAACAGGAAATATTCTTAAACCAATAACAAGAATGAAAATTGAATTAGAAATCAAAAATCTCCTGCGCAGAAAAGCACAAGACCACATGGCTTCATTAGTGAATTCTAACAAATATTAAAAAATTAATGACAATGTTTATCAAAATTTTACAGGAGTGCCTGGGTGGCTTCATTGGTTTCGGCTTGGGCCGTGATCTCACCCACCTTGGCTCTGCACTGACAGTGTGAAGCCTACTTGGGATTTTCTCTCTCTCTCCCTCTCTCTGCCCCTTCTGTGCTCTCTAAATAAATAGATATAGATAGATAGATAGATAGATAAATAAATAAACAAACAAACAAACAAACTTAAAAAAATTCTTACAAATAATAGAATAGAAGGAACACATTCAAAATCATTCCATGAGGTCAGTACTATCCTGATACCTAAGCAGGATAAAAACAATACCAAAAAAAAAAAAAAAAAAAAAAAAAAAAAGTCTAGTTTGTCTGAAAAAAGTTTTGCTAATTCAACTTTCTTTGACATCCACTTGCATGATAAATTTGCATGATAAATGTTGTTCCACCCATTTCCTTTCGATGTGCAGGTTTCTTTTGGTCTAAAATGAATCTCTTGTAGGCAGCATATGGATATGTCTTGTTTTCTTCATCTGTTCTGACACCCTGTGTCTTTTTATTAGACCATTTGGTCCATTTACATTCAAATAATTTACATTATTGATAGATATGTATTTTTTGCTATCTATTACTTGCTTTGTCATTGTGTCTGGAGATTTTCTCTGATTCTTGATTCTTTCTTATCTTTGCCACTTTTGGTGTCTCCTTTGCACTCAAAGAGTCCCCTTTAATATATTTTGCAGGGCTGGTTTAATGGTCATGAACTCTAATTTTTGCTTGTCTGGGAAACTCTATCTCTCCTTCTATTCTGAATGATACCCTTACTGGATAGACTATCCTTGGCTGCATATATTCCCCATTCATCACTTTGAATGCATTATGCAACTCCCTTCTGGATTGCCAACTTTCAGTTAAGAAATCTTTGTTTAGCCTTATGGGTTTTCCCTTGTAAGTTAAGGACTTGTTTTGTCTTGCAGCTTTTCATATTTTTCCTTTATCACTATATTTTGTAAATTTATTTACAATATGTCTTGGTCTTGGCTTGCTTTTGTTAATTATGGTGGGAGTTCTCTGTGATTCTTCGTTCTGGATATCTGTTTTCTTCCCCTGATTAGGAAAGTTTTCTGCTATTATTTCTTCAAATAAATTTTCTTCCCCCTTTCCCTCTCTTCCTCCTCTGGCATACCTATAGTATGAATGTTAATACATTTGGTGGAGTCACTGAGTTTCCTAAGTCTATTCTCATGTTGCATAATTTGTCTTTCTCTGTTTTGTTCAGCTTCATTATTGTCCATTATTTTAACTTCTAGGTCACTAATTCATCCCTCTGCTTTTTCCCACCTGCTATTCATTGCATCAAACTTGTTTCCAATATCCTTTATTGCATTTTTCATCTCCGAATCATCCTTTTTTTTCTTAAAGTTTATGTATTTATTTCTTTTGAGAGAAAGCAGCGAGTTGGGGAGAGGCAAAGAGAGAGAGGGAGATAGAATCCCAAGCAGGCTCTGCACTGAGAGCAGCGACTGTGTGAGGCTCCATCTCACCAAACCTGAGATCATGACCTGACTCAAAATCAAGAGTTGACACTTAACTGACTGAGCCTCCCAGGCACCCCTGAATGATTTTTTTTATCTCTTTTATCTCTGCTGTTAGGATCTCACTGATGTCTTCTATTCTTTTCTCAAGCCCAGTGAGTATCCTTATGATTGTTGCTTTAAATTCTCCATCAGGCATGTTACTTATATCTGTTTCACTTGGATCTCTGGCCATGGCCTTATCTATTATTTCATCTGGGATAAATTACTCTGCTTTGACATTTTGTCTAAGTCTCTGCCTTCTTCTTTTAGAAAAGCCAGTTATATCTCCTGATTCTGAAAATAATGGCCTTACGAAGAAAAGGTCATTTAGTGCCCAGGACCTGGTGCTTCAGGGAGTGTCCCTGTTGTGTGCTGCATGTGCTATGCTGTTGTGTTTTGGCCTCTCTATCCTTCAGGCCACTTGTCTGCTGTGGGCAGTGGTTTGTCCCTGGCCTGATGTGGCAACTTTTAACTAGGTGTGCTCTGTTCTGCTTGTGAAGTCAGACCTGACAGCAACTCCACCAAACTGAGAACCTGCAGAACTCTCTGGATGGGAAGATATATGTGGGCAGGTGTTTGTGCTGGTGTTCTGAGGAAAGGGCCTGCCATATTAGGGCTAAAACAAGCTTGACTGGGAAGGGAAGTCCCATCAGGATACAGAGGGGTGGGGCTTAGACTAAGCCAGTTAGGAAGCCAGTGTCTGAGCTGAGAGGCTTCTCACAGGTGACTCTGTATTTGTGCCTAGGGCCACGGGAGGGAAATGGGACCAGTGAGCTTCTTTGTTCCAGAGAGGCGTTTTCCGTGAACACTGCCTCTTAGGGAAGGGCTCCTAGAAAAGGTAATAACCTCCCCTTTGTGTCTCCCAAATATTTTTCAGATCACTGTTTCCATGCTGTCCATCTCAGTTTGTCTGCCTTCTCTCCAGGAGCAGGACGGTGCCCTCCTGGCTCTATCCCAGACAAGCCTGCTGACCTTTAAAACTCCTGACTTTAGGAACACGGTGTGGACAGAGGCCTGTGCCTGTCTTCCGGGGGAGGGGTCCACCTGACTGGAACTGAAGGAATTTTGTCACAAAATCCAGCCTTTCTTGTTTTCCAAGCCAATGGCTTTGGGGGAAGGTTCTCCTTGTGGGCTCCCCTGCGTGTTCCTCTCTAGCCCTTCTCTATGTCCACAGCACCCATGATCTGTTTCTCTCTTAAACCACATCTCCACACTTTCTAACTTCTTCAATGTGACCTCTTCTCTCCCTTTAGTTGTGAAGTTTGCTCTGTCAGTCTTCAGGTCAATTTATGGGGTAGTTTATGATGATTTGATAACTATCTAGTTGCGTTCCTGGGATAAGAAGAGTGCAGGGTCCTCCTAATCTGCCACTATCTTTGATTCCTCTTGTTTTGTTTTCAGTATCTTTTCTCAGCATACACAGTCTGACATACTGTCAAAAATTGACTGAGTTTATTAATCTCAGGATCAAAAACCTCAGCAGAATTTATCTACCAGTCTAGCCTCAGATTATGAACATTTAAGAAAATGTTATTATAAATCTTCATGAAAGAAGATGGGTTCTGGCAGAGTCTTCTGCAAGACAAGTCAAAGTTAACAATTTAGGTACTATAAGAAACTGGCCATAGGTGTGTTCTGAAGGTTTTGAAAGAAGGGAAACAAATGCACCCTCTAGTTGTGAAGTGAGAATCTAGGATTGAGCCTTTCCCCTTAAATATTAAGAGAGGTATGTAAGGAGGTGAGAACTGAGGAGTAGATACAGTTAGGAACTAAAAGTGTGGTATTATGGAACTCCAGAGTAAAAACGTTTTAATAAGTAGGCATGTAGTATCAAAGTTGTTGAATATTGACATGAAGTCAAACAAGATAAAAAGTGAAAAGGAATGTTGAATTTAGCAATATAGATTGTAGATGATGACATAGAAAAGGAAAGCTGCAGTGGAAGAGTGGGGGAAGTGGCTAATTAGCATAAATTAGGGGTGTATGTAGAGAAAGAAAGTCAATAAAACCAGAGATTACTGTTTCAAGTTATTTTTGGTCCATTTGCAAAGAGTTACAAACATTTTTTCTGTACCACACATAACATTACATTCCAATATCTTCTTTCTTCCATTGTTTTTAATTTCCAAAAATATTTTAATATTAAGGAAGTCCAATTTATCTAACTTTTCTTGGGTGGTGGGGGCTCTTGTGTTTTTGTTATCATATCTAAGATCATTGTATTGATCCAGGATCACAGAGATTTACTTTTATGTTTTCTTCTAATATTTTTATGGTTTTTGCTCTTGCACATAGGTTTATGATGCATTTTGAGTTCATTTTTATTTATGATGGGAAGCAGGGGTCTTAATCCACTCTTTTTCATGTGGATATCCATTTTACCCAAAACCATTAGTAGAAGAGACTATCATCTCCTCTCCCCCCACCAACCAGTGAATTGCCTTGGCATCCTTGTCAAAATTCAATTAACCTTAAATAATTTGGCCATAAATGATTTAAATGACCATTACCATTTATTTAGTTCTTTAACTTCTATCAATGATGTTTTCTTCTTTCTGGGTAGTAGTCTTGAAGGTCTTTGGCAAAAACTATTATGAAATAGCTTATTAATTTTCATAACATTATAAATATTACTAATTTTATTTTTGTTTTGCTGATTATTGATGTATAGAAGCAGAATTCTTTACTGTATATTGATCTTGAATTCTGCAACTTTGCTGATTTTATTTATTAGTTCTTTTTTTTTTTTTTTTTCAACGTTTTTTATTTATTTTTGGGACAGAGAGAGACAGAGCATGAACGGGGGAGGGGCAGAGCAGAGAGAGAGGGAGACACAGAATCGGAAACAGGCTCCAGGCTCCGAGCCATCAGCCCAGAGCCTGACGCGGGGCTCGAACTCACGGACCGCGAGATCGTGACCTGGCTGAAGTCGGACGCTTAACCGACTGCGCCACCCAGGCGCCCCAATATTATTAGTTCTAATACTATGTTTGTGTGTGCATGTATTTTCTTTAGAATTTTCTATTTACAAGATTACATCATCTTTAAATAGAGATAGATAGTTCTTATCCTATAATTCTGTATACTTTTTTTTTCTTGCTAATTACTCAGTTTATATCCTTCAATGCAATGTTGAATACAAGTAGTGGGAGTAGGATTCCTTGTCCTGTTTCTGATAATAGGTGGAAAGCTTATGGTCTTTTACTTTAACACATGATTCTGTTAGTAAAATTTTGTAGATACCCTTTATCAGCTTGATGAAGTGTAATTTTATTCCTAGTTTCTTTAGTTGTGTTTTTTAATCATGAGTGTTTAATTTTATCTAATGTTTTCCTCTGTACCAATTGAGATGACCAGTGGTTTTGTCCTTTTACATTTTTCAAGTTTTTTAAAAGTCTAATTTACAAATAAAACTAGTATATATTTGAGATATAAAATGTGATTTGATATACATATACATTACGAAGTTATTACAATTAAGCGAACTAGGATATCTATCACCTCACATAATTCCCTTTTTCTATATGTGCATATTGAAGGAACATTAAAGATGTACTCTCTTAACAGATTCCAAGTATATAATACAATATTATTAACTAGAGTTGCCATGTTGTACAGTAAAGTTCCAGAATTATTTCATCTTATAACTGAATGTTTGTGCCCTTTGACCAACATTTCCCCCCTTCCCTTACCTCTCAGCCCTCTGTTTCTCTAAGTTCAACTTTTTTTAGATTCCACATGTCAATGAGATCATGCAGTATTTCTCTTTCTGTGTCTGGTTTATTCCACTTAGCATAATATCCTCAAGGTCCATCCATGTTTTTGCAAATGGCTAAATTGTCTTCTTTTCTAAAGACTATGTAATACTCTTATATATACTTTCATTATCCATTTATCTACTGTTAGACACTTAGGTTGTTTCCATATCTTTGTTATTATTAATAATTCTTCAATGAACATGAGTGTGCAGATAACTCTTTGAGGTAGTGATTTTATTTCCTTTGCATATGTACCCATAAGTGGAATTCTTGGATCATATGGTAGCTCTATGCTTAGTTTTTTAAGGAATCTCCATACTTTTTTTCCTACTGGCTGTACCAGTTTCTATTTCCACCAAGGGTGTGTAGGAGTTCTCTTTTCTTTTTTGCTAATACTTGTTATCTTTTAACATTTTGGTAATAGTCATACTAACAGGTATGAGGTGATATCTCATTGTGGTTTTGATTTGTATTTGCCTGATGATTAGTGATATTAAGCACCTTTTCTTATAACTTTTGGCCTTCTGTATGTTTTATTTGGAAAATGTCTATTGAGATTCTTTGCCATTTTCAAATCAGATGTTGTTGTTGTTGTTTTGCTATTGAGTTATATCATTTAGTAATATAATTTGAAATTAGGAAGTGCTATGTCTCTAGCTTTGTTCTTCTTTCTCCATATTTCTTTAGCTACTTGGGACTTTTTATGGTTTCATACAGATTTTGGGAGTGTTTTGTTTTGTTTTGCTTTGTTTCGTTTTTTGTATTTTGGTGAAAAGCACCATTGGAATTTTGATAGGGATTGCACTGCATTAAAAGGTCAGTTGGATATTTTGACAATACTAAGCTTTCTAATTCATGAACACAGAATATCTTTCCATTTATTATATCATCTTCAGTTTCTTTCATGAATGTTTTGAAGTTTTCAGTATACAACTCCTTGGTTAAATTTATCCCTTGAGATGCCTGGGTGGCTCAGTTGCTTAAGCCATCCAATTCTTGGTTTCAGCTCAGGTCGTGATCTCATAGTTTCTGGGTTCAAGCTCCACATTGGGTTCTGCACTGACAGTGCAGAGCCTGCTTGGGATTCTCTGTCTGTAATTTATCATCACTTGTATTCTAGAATCTATCTATCTTACCATGAGGTCCAGTGAAGTTGTGCTTTGATATTTGTTGAACAGCTTTTTTATACCAAATAAATTATTGAAATAATGTTACAGAGGAACAAAATGGCAGGTGATCTGTACAAAATAATGACCTGCCTTTACTCCCGCTGATTCTCACACGTTTACCTTCATCTCTTCCTTTGCAGCCTACTATCTCAGAATTTCCTTCTCAAGTTGACAGGAGGCAAAGGGAGAGATAAGAGGCTCCTCACTTCCTGAGCAGTAGAAGGCAACTTAAGTATACGTCAAAAGGGAAAACTAAATATAGTTTTATGGTTCCTTATTGTAAAAATGATGAATTTTAGCAGAGGCTTTAGTAAACCACATTATTTCAGGGGATATTCATAGGTTGCCCTGAGACTAACTTATCTCTCTGATAAGTTTCATTTGTCTCTTTAATAAATGTGAAATCTCCTTTCAGAACAGAATACAATTATATTTTGGTAATTACTTTTGTTTTACATCAGTGTAACCTTGGCTCTGGTACATTTTAGACTAGAAATAGAAATGATAGTTAGCATTTTCTAAGTTACGGCTATCCTCAAATGGCATGCCTGTCAGTACGATGTGGTATGTGGTAATATGCAATGTGCAAAAAGGTGAATAGAATCTAGTCAAAAGAATCAGATAACTCAAAGCTGACAGTTTAACATCATATTGAAGAAGAGAGGTATCAGGTGAGTTGTACTGTGCATTTTATATATATAATATAATATAATATAATATAATATAATATAAATAATATAATAATAATATAATATAATATAATATAATAATCATATAAAGTATAATTATATATTATATAATAATAATATATTATTATATAAAATATTATATATATATATAAAATTATAAAAGAAGTATCAAGAGAGAGGTCTGTGGTTTGGTAGTAGGTGAACTGTAGGGATAAGTCAGCAGACTTTTCTTTTAAAATACAAAACAACTTTTGTGTTTTTCCCTTTAAATGTAGATTTCAATCTGGTGTAAAAAAGATTTTAAGTGTGGGGTAAAAAGTCACTAACTTCCTACTCATTATTTCTAAATGGATTAATATTTTCAGTTATTTCATAAGTGAAATTTTTCCTATAGGGTTTCAGTAAAATTGGTCCAAATTATGTGCGGTACATAAAAAGAATGATGGCTGTTTCACTTCCATTAATCCTGTGCACTCAGTTCAATTTGTCACATTGAAGTTGATCACATGGAGATATATAAGAATTCAAGACATAATTACCTAGAGTAGATACTTTTAAATCTCAGGTGCTTCATGATAAAAAAACAAAACAAAACAAAACAAACAAACAAAACAAAAAAAAAAAACAAAACAAAAAAACCTCGTATTAAACATCTGCTGGGAGAAACCAAACCAATTTAGGAACAGGATTAACCTAGCCCATCTTTACCATTTCTCTCTTCAAATAAACATTTTGTCTCTTTAACTGTGAACTTGACATACAGTCGATACATTTCACTTACTGTCAAGATCCTCTGTCCCTAAGAATCGTGAATTACTTTGTGGAAGTGAACTTTGAAATAACTAAATCATTCCTTTTTTCAGTTGGTTTATCAGATATGGGGGCTGACATTTGGTGGTAATAAATAAAATTATATGCTCAGTTAAAATACTGTTAAACCTCTGATTTTAAAATTAGATTTTAAAGGTGTATTTTTCCTTTTCTGCTTCTATTTTTGGAACAATGATCTACTTGTAAGACCCATTGTATATCTATGAATGTGTGTGTGTGTGTGTGTGTGTGTGTGTGTGTGTGTGTGATTAGAGCAGAGTAGAATTTATTCACCTGAATTCATCCCTTGGAATTATCTGGGCAGAACCCTCTTAAACATGTGTGAAAAGTTAATAGAGGTAAACCTTGATATTAGAAAGCATGAGTATTAAGCAACAATGTATTCTTTCCTTTCCTACAATCTAAACTTTCAAGGACTGATATGTTTTCTGCCCCTGCGTAGTATCACGTACAGCTCAAAACTTGTTTGTTTAATTGAAAATGTATATTCTAGAAATAGAAATATTACAATTTTTGGAAGTTTCTAAGTACATGTCATTTCGTTATCTTCTTTTTTTCCGACAAGTTTTTTGACAGGTTAAATAACTAGTTGTTTTCTGAAAACCAGCAGCTTAAAAGTGAGAAATCAGAGTATTTATTTTGGTTGGTAACTAATAGATTTCTGAAAACTACTCTAAGCCTGTTTCTGTGAGCCCTCCTTCAAAGTCTTCATCAAAGCTTTGATAGAAGGCAGCTGGCCTTTGAAAATGCACTATCTGCAGCAGGCTGAAAACTCACGGGCACCTGTAGGCACAGACAATCCGTTTGCAGTGTGAATTATAGGGGACAGGCATTCTAGCATTTTTTTTTTTTTAGTACTAAGATTTACAAAGAAGCAAGTTCCCTTTGAGCAGGAGCACACAAGGTCAGTACTCCCTTCAAGTCTCATATTTCAGGGACTATGCCACTGACATAAAAGAATTTAGGAGTGGAAAGTGTTTCTAAGGGGAGGGAGAGATTGTGATAGCCTAACTACTTTAGATTTTGCACTATGCATGTTTCAGTGTGATAGGCTCTCATTGAAAAAAAAAGTTACTGTATTACTTAAAATTGCTGTATTTTACTCAAAGTTCAAATATCTCTGTTTTTCAGTCTAACATAACTCAGGTCTGGATGCTTGGGGAAATGTCTTGAGCAAATTCATAAGAATAAGAAAAACTGGATTTTGACAGATTTACTGACAGAATACAAAAAGGGCCCTGAAGGAGGCAACAATTCTGACAGATTTTGATGTGGGGGTAGAGGGGGTCAGATTTTGAAAGTTTCATGAAGAGCCAAATTCTTACGTAGTCATCTTTACCATGGCTTCTGGTCTAATATTAAATAAATATACTGAATACAATCCATGAGACTGTGGTATTTCAGGCAAATTGTGGATTCTATGTAAAGTATAAGGTTCCCAGTCTGAGAGTGTGCAAGAATGATGGAGATGGGAAGTTTTAACCACATAAAATATAAAGTTTCTATGAATATTTGATTCATTTGTAAAGTAAATAATGTGGACACTTGGGATGAGTGCTGTGTGTTGTATGTAAGAGATGAATCACAGGAATCTGCTTCCGAAGCCAAGAGCACACTGTATACACTGTATGTTAGCTGACTTGACAATAAATTATATTAAAAAAATAAAGTAAATAATGTTGGTTGCTGAAAACCTATTAAAGCAACAGAATTTCAAGACCTACACTTCCTCTCAGCCAGCTAAAGAAATAAATGTTCATTTGCACATATAATATTTCAGAAATTGTTTCTTGACCATATTTTCATTTCAAGAAACATGTTTGATAGGATTTTATATTGCATTCTCACTGGATAAAATTCCATTTGTTATAATAATTTGCATTTTTCCCTACATTTCAGCTCTTTCCCACCCAAACCCCAGCATTTTTATGTTAACGGTTATTAAGGGTCCAATATAACAACACCTGTATCATTAACATACAATTCTAAGCACGCGTATATACAACTATGTGGGAATTCAAATGCCTATGTCCTGGTTAAGGAGATTATAAGGAACGCCTTACACTGCTTTCTGGCCATGCTGAAAACAGCTAACAAGTATTTAGTTAATGTGTATTTAGAGGATGGGTCCTGCCTGTGCTCATAAATTCCCTTGACCATGTTATCTGTGGAATATCTTATCTTGTTCTCTACTCTTCTTTTGGCATCTGCTATTTTGTATTCTGGGGAATGCCTTGTTTTTTCCAGGCTTTCTATACATTCTTACTGGCACTTAGTCAAGGACATATTGTGCAAGGTTTTCTCTGTAACATACGCCTTATAAATACAGGAGTCTGAGAGCAGCTTTGGGAGACTTCCCTTAGCGTCCTTTCACCTCTCGTAACTTGTGGAGTTCTGAGTAATCCTTTCTGCACTCCTGGGCTTTGCTGGACAAAGCCAAAAGCTGAACTCACAACTGGTGACCCTGACGCAATAAGCCAAACCTACACAACTATATTTGAACTGACCTGTTTATAAAAAGACTTTTCTCTATTTACATGTTTCCCCATAATTTCCTTTTCCTGTCTAATAATACTACAGTTTATATGTAGTAAAATTTATGGTGACGATTGTTAAAGTCAATTATTATTATTATTTATGGCCAAATATATATTGCCTTACATACTAGTGCTTTTAATTCTATAGGATAGGTCCTCATAGTCAGAATTTATGGTATAATTAAATGATAATTGTCACATCATATTCCAGAAACTGTATATTATTATATTTTTCCAGAAGAATATGATGCTAAATCACTCACATTCTTGCTAGAACTTGTTGTGTTACTGTATAATTTTCTCTTTTAAAAGTAAAAATATATATTTGGATTCATTCTTTATGGTGTCAAAAATGTGTCACATTAAGAGAGAACACTAGTTTGCCTAAATAATATTTTTAGTGTTTGATATTGATTACATTAAATCATATTAAATTTGACTAAAGAATTAATTTGCTTTTTGCAGACAGTTTCTTACAGTTTCTTTTGAAAAACAAATATATAAAGGTTAGGATGAAGATTGAGAACAGTCATACAATTTGACTTTGAACTACTGAGACTGATTTTTTTAATAACATTTTATGCCCATGTAACTTGTCCATTGCTTTCTTGAAAATTCCTATAAGAAATGATCAATCTCAGAAAGATTTTCAGTTTAGTACTTCTGAAAAGTTGACCATTCCAAGCATTCCACTAATGCTCATGTAAACATCTTGATGCTACTTTAATTTTTCTCAAAGCTACTTATAAATGTTTGTATTAAATCACCCTTATGGAAGTAACTCTTATACAGAGCAATTATAGAGAACACTTTATTTGGAAGAACACACACAAAAATAAAACTTCTCTTGTGCTTCAGTTGCATTTTTTTGTTTTCCACCATGTCAGTCTCATTTAAAAATTCACATCACTTATCAATTTTATTTCTAGCAACATTATACTTTTTACATTGTTTGGCAGAGACAATGCTAGGTATCTATCACACTACATCTTCCTCTTGGGCATAGACGCTACATTCTCACACCTCCCTTGCAATTAGATTTGGAGCATGTGAAGCAATATTGTATTGTATTGAAATGTGGGCAGAAGCAAGGCAAGGAAGTCCAGCCTCTTCTAAGCCTTGTTCCTTATGCACTTTGCACTGTTTAGCGCTCTGTCTTCTGTGACTACCTGAAGCCCAATGTCCCAGATGACACAGGTATAAGACGGAAGACTATCTTACCTTATATGGAGTTAAAATGTATGTAAGAAAGAAACTTTTACTATGTTAATCTACTGAAATTTGAGATTTTATAAGTTGTCTTACGGCAGCCTATCTTTTCTGAATAACACATGATTTGGAATGTCTTCTATGGTCCCTAACTTATGTTTATCTCCAGACTCAAATCTTTACTTCACCTCACAACATTAGACTTTGGTAGACAGAAAATCTTCAGTGAGTGCCTCCTATGAGGGAATCACTACCTCATACTTTGCCTCTCATGATAATCTGATGTCAAATAGAAGCACTTACAGTTTTTTAAATACCAATTTTTGTTCTCACGTATTTGTTTCCACTCTGGTCTCTGCTAGAACATGAATGCTCTCTTGCACCAGTTCCATGCCTCCTATGTTAGTGCCTCTATCAATTCTACAGTGGGGGACAGGAGAGAGGGGACAAAATAAAAACCAAAGTTAATCAAACAAAATAAAACGTTTTGTTTTTGTTTTTGTTTTTGTTTTTTTTGTTTTGTTTTGTTTTGTTTTGTTTTTTTGCCCTGGGAAGTTTACTGTAACACTATGGGCTATGCCTAGTGCTCTGTTTTTTGAGCATCATGATGTATTTTGAAAAGCGCCATTATAATCCACATATATAACACCCATAATATTCATTATATTTTATCTAATTATCCTAAATTCTGTGAGGGCAATGACCATGACAATCTTGTGTACCCCTATGGTAAATGCCTGGCAAAAAATAGGTTCTCAGTAAAAGTGAATTGATTCATTAATTGATCTTCATTTGCAAAGATGTTAAAGCCCAACAGCAGTTGTTTTTGTCTAGTTTGCTTGCTTTATAGAGATTCCATTTATGTATCATTTCAGAAAGCACAATAGTAAGAAATAAACTGATGGAATGGCAACTGTTTCTTCCTTTTTATAAACTGGCAGAGCTATGCTTCTATATTTCCTGTTAACAACTCTAATTTTGTCTCCAATAATATACCATGATATTCACTCACTATTATTTTTCAAGGAGTACAGAAAAAATGAAAAAAAAGGGAAAACATGCATGCACACCATGATAAGTTACAGTAGTATTCGGTGGGCTGAAGGGGTTATGGGATGGGTTCAGAACATTTAGGTTATTCAAACACTTAACTAGATTTCTCAAACCGTTTGTAATACATGTCCTTGTATTCTGTCTATGACAAACTAGTTAGAGACTATAATAGCCCTTTAAATCTAAAAAGGCTAACTTTATAAAGTGGTCACAAGAAGTCCTTTATGAGACTTTCTCCTGGATGCTAAGACCACTGATTTACTTTTACCTTAACACTTTGCACCTGTAACTCCCCTGCCTTGAAGATGTATTGGACTGCTTGACCAAGAATGATACCATAAAAGCTGTGTCCTGCTATTTGGATTCAGAGTAACTGACACTTTTCCTTAAATTTGTAATTGACTAACTAGTTTTAGTCCACACAATTTAATGTCTGTCTGGGTCACTCACCACCAATTGTACTATTAATGACTCACAAGAAAGAGAAACATATCTGCAGTTACAAAGTTTGCTTAAAAACAAAGTAGTTTTTGTTAGATTTATTGCACTTGGGTTGTTATCAGTAGGTTATAATATTTGTGATATAAACCACAGACACTTAGATAATATTTCCCTAGAAAAACAGTTTTATATCACTGAGAACACATTTGGGAAACTTTGGTATCACAGTAGAACATTCAGACCCTTCCAAGTTAGGATCCTTAGGTTGAAGTGTTTCTAGTTTTACTTGGTGTGACAAAAAACAAAGGTGATATACCGTTCTAAATAACTGTGGAATCAAGAAAAATTGGAACTGGAGATAGAATTTAGTATATCATACAAAATAATCAAAACCTAGAAATACAAAAAAAATAGAATAAGAGGATACAAAAGGAGATTCATCAAATACATTACCTCTTCTTTGTTGTAATATTACAAATGTACTAGGTAATAACAGATATAAAAACATATTACTAGTTCTTTTTCAGGGGAATAGGATTTAACCAAAGTGCAGGAAATAAAAAAAAATCAGCTGATAAAAGTCATAAAGGATATATTGCATAGAAAAAGTAAACACAGTAGTCTTGAATGTTGCAAAATAAAAAGAACTTTATCAATATTCTATCATCATACCAAGTCCAGGCTGCTTGCAAGTCTCAGCTCCAGGAGAGCAGCTGATCAGAAATGTGAGAGAAAGCTTGTCCATAGATATGTCTGTTGAAATATTGAACCAGAAAGTGACACCAAGTGTAAAACATTAGGAACACGTTGTTGAAATATGAGACTTCAAAATAACCAAGTAGAAGAGACGAAAGCAAATGCATTTTAGTACCTAGAGAGAAGAAAATGGAATGAAATAAGGAAAGAGTTGTTTGGAGATGTGTTACGAGGCACCAACTTTGAAGAAAAAATTTCAAATCTAAACACCCCCATTTACTACCTACATGATATGGATCAAATCAATCACTAAGATATTTTTCTCATCTGAAAATAGAGTTGGCTTTAACACATACCTGAGTTTTGTGGAAATTAGAATTATTCTTTAGCTGGTCAATATTTATAGCTATTGTTAAGTGTGTGACTTCATCAAAAATATCCAGAAAAATGTTTATTTTTCCAATGTGGCAGGTAAGAAGCTTGGAAGTGGCCACTTTATCTTAAAAATAAGTAAAAAGCTTGACAAACTGAAAAAATGACAAACCTTAGATCTTTAAGAGAAGTGAGATCACAGGGCAAATTGCTGCAAGCAGAATTGGAGAGATCAAAGGTGAATACAGAGAAGCACAATTTGCTGAAGCAGAAAGCCTTGGACACAAAACTTCATGGGAACAAGTGTTGGGTAGGAAGACATAAACTGTTACATTTGAATTGCTAGAGGTTCAATGTGGACAACCCTAGGAGTTGAAAACTGGAAGGATTCTCAGTCACAGAAGTGGGTCTACATTTTCCAAAATGGGAGGCAAGAAAACAAATAAAAAGACTAGGAAAAAAGTACAGAATATCCAAGAATTATGCAACAACTACAAAAGGTATAACATATGTGCAATGGAATACCAGAACGAGGGAAAGAAAGAAAGGAGCATATGTACGTTTGAAATAATAATGAGTGACAATTTACCCAAGTTAATGTTAGACATCAAAACATAGATCCAGGGAGCTCAGTGAACACTAACCAGAATAAATGCCAGAAAGATGACAACTAGACAGACCATTTTAAACTACAGAAAATCAAAAATAAACAATTCTGAAAGAAGCTAGAGGAAAGAATGCCTTAACTATAGAGGAATAAAGATAAAAATTACATTTAATTTCAGCTCAGAAACCATGCAAGCAAGAAGAGAGTGGACTGGAATATTTAAAAGCTTTGAAAGAAAAAACAAACAAACAAACAAACAAACCAAAACACCAACCTAGAATTCTACACTTGGAAAAATGATTCTTCAGAAGTGAAGGAAAAAACACTAACCTAGAATTTTATACCTGGAAAAATGATCCTTCAAACGTAAGAACTTGGTTCGGTCGTTTAAGTGTCTGGCTCTTGATTTAAGCTCAGCTCATAATCTCACAGTTCCTGGGTTCAAACCCCACATAGAGCTCCACACTGACAGCATGAAGACTGCTTGGGATCCTCTCTCTCCCTCTCTCTCTGCTCTTCCCCTGCTCATGCTCTCTCTCTTTCTCTCTCTCTCTCTCAAAATAAATAAATAATATCTGTATTTTTTAAAGTGAAGGCAAAGTAAAGACTTTCTTAAATAAAAATTGAGGGTATTTGTTGCTAGTAGTCCTGCCTCACTAGAAATGTTAAAAGTTCTTTAGAGACAAGAAAAATGATACAGGTCACAACTCAGATCTATATAAAGAGAGAAGGAGCATCAGAGATGAAATAAGTGAAGGTAAAATAAAAGAAAATTATTTTTCTTAATCCTAATTGATCTAAAAGATAACTGTTCAAGAAAATAACAATATATTTTATTATATATGCTTATATATAAGCAAAATATTTATGTATATAACTATTCAGACATTAGAGGATATGGGAAAAAATATAAATATATATTACTAAGTGAAACTAGCTAACCTAGAAAGGCTATCTATGGTATGATTCCAACAATATGACATTCTCGAAAAGGCAAAATATGGAAGACAGTAAAAAGATAAGGAGAGAGGGAGGGATGAAAAGTCCAAGCACTGAAGAATTTTAGGGCAGTGAAAACACTCTATATGAAGCATAATGATAGGCACATGTCATTATAAATTTGTCCAAACCCACCGAATGTACAACACCAAGTGTGAACCCTAATGTAAACTATGGAAATGTATACGGTTATGTATAAGCAACATGAAAGGAATGATTCAAAGGATGGGAGAGAGGAATTATAATTATTTAGTCATACTCTGAAGCAGTATAGTGTTACTTAGAATGGACTTGGATTCATCATAAATGTATATTGCAAAATTTAAGGCAAACACTAAATATTTTTTTAAGTTTAACTAATATACTAAGAAAGAAGAGAAAATTAAACCATAAAATTCTCAATGGAACTACAAGCAATGAGAGAGTAGCAGGAAAAAAATAGGAACACAGAAGAAGGACAACAAATAGAAAATAGTAATGAATGTGATAGATATTATTCAAACTATATCAATAATCACTTTGAACATTAATGGTTTAAATGCACCAATTTAAGACAAAGATTGTCAGAGTGAATCAATAAATAAGACCTAACGCTGTATTGTCTACAAGAAACCCAAATTTAAATATAAAGATATATATAGATTAGGGGTGCCTGAGTGGCTCAGTCAGTTAAGCGCCTGACTTTGGTTCAGGTCATGATCTCCCAGTTCATGAGCTTGAGCCCGCGTGGGGCTCTGTGCTGATAGCTCGGAGGCTGGAACCTGCTTCAGATTCTGTGTCTCCCTCCTATCTGCCCCTCCTCCACTCGCTCTCTCTCTCTCTCTCTCAAAAATAAACATTAAGAAATGATACATATAGATTAAAAGTAATTGATGGAGCAAGATATGCAAGGCTAACACTAATCAAAATAAAACAGAAGTAGCTATATTAATTTCAGACATAGGCAATTTGAGAGCAAGGGGAATTATCAGACATAAGGGGAAACATTACATTATAATAAATGGGTCAATTTCCAAAAAAATTGTAACAATCCTTGGCATAGGTGTACATAAAAACAGACTCCTCAGTACATAAACTAAAAATTGATAGGTCTGCAAGGAAAAATAAATAAATATACTATTATAGTATTAGAATTCAGCACTTCTTAATCAGAAACTGACAGATATAGCAGGCAAAATATCAGTAAAGGACATAGTTGAACTCAACAACACCATTAATCAACTGGATATAATAAACATCAATAAACTACTTCATCCAATAACAGTAGAATGCATATTCTTCTGAAGTTCACATGGAGCATTCACAAGATAGGCCACACTCTGGTCCATAAAACACACCCTAGCAAATTTAAAATAGTAGGAAAGTACAAGGCCTGCTTTTAGACTATAACGGAATTGAACTAGAAATGAATAACAAAAGATAGCTGGGCAATTCCCCAAACATTTAGACATTAACCTACAAACTCCTAAATAACACATGGATTGAAGAAAAAATTTCAAGAAAAAATTTAAAATACTTTGAACTAAATGAAAATGAAAATAAAACGTATCAAAATTTGTGGGATGCAGTAAAAGCTATGCTTAGAGCAAAATTAATTGCAAATATTAGAAAAGGATATCTAAATCAATCATCTAAGATTTTACCTTTAAAAGGTAGAAAAGGAAAAGAAAATTAAATCCAAAATAAGCAGAATAAAAGCAACAATTAAAACTAGAATAGAAATCAATGCAGTTGGGAACAGAAAATCAATAGAGAAAATCAATGAAACCAAAACCTAATTCTTTTTTAAAAAATCAATAAAATCATTAAGCCTCTAACCAGGCTAACCATTATATACCTAATAAAATGGCAAAAATCAAGAACACTGATAACACCAAATGCTGGTGAAGATGTGGAGTAACAAGAACTCTTATTCATTGTTAATGGGAATGAAAAATATTATAGCCTTTTGGAAAACAATTTAGTGTTTTCCTACAGAACTAAAAATACTCTCACCATATGATCCAACAATCTTATTCCTTGGTATTTACCTAAAGGAAGAGAAAATTTAGGTCCATACACAAAAACCACACATGACTGTTTATATAAGCTTTATGAATAATTGCCAAAACTTGAAAGCAACCACAACGTCCTTAGGTAGATAAATGGATAAACTGTGTTTCATCCATATAATGGAATATTATTCAAATGTAAAAAGAGGTGAGCTATCTAGCCACCAAAAGACATGGGGGAAATATAAATGCTTATTATTAAGTGAAATTAGCTAATTTGGAAAGACTGTATATTGTATGATTCCAATTACATAATATTCTGGAACAGGCAAGACTATTGGAGCCAATAAAAAGATATGTGGTTGCCAGGGTTGGGGGTAAGGGAGAGATAACTAGATAGACAACAAAGGATTCCAATGCAGGGAAAATACTCTTTATGTACCACGGTGATAGGTATGTGTCATTATAAATTTGTCCAAACCCACAGTATATACAATGTCAGAAAGGAACTCTAATGTAAACCATGGTCTTAAAGTGATAATTATCCATGTAGGTTCATTAATTGAAGCAAATGTACAACTTTAGTGGGGGATATTGATCATGGGGGAGATTGTGCATGTGTCGAGGCAGGAGATATATGAGACATTGCTGTGCCTTTGCTTCAATTTTGCTGTGAACCTAAAACTGCTCTTAAAAATATCTAATATTATATATATATATATATATATATATATATATATATATATATATGTGTGTGTGTGTATATATAACATATATATGTATATATATACATATATATTTAATATATAATAATTTTAATATAATATATAAATATATATTTAAATATATATAAAAATATATCTCCATCTATCCGATACTCTGCTAAAGTGTTAAAGTTTTGTGGCAAATGAAACAAAGCACTATCTTTGATAGGTTCCCAGCTTAACAGAGAAAGAGAGACAACTGAAGAGAAAGAATTAAAGAAATTAATAAATGCAGTGAGGTATTATTATAGAGCATGGAGCATAGGGGTTAGGTAGTAACCTCAGTGCAGTCTTATAAAATGAATTGTAATAGGCAAGGGCCCTTTCCAGAAGACAACACAAAGGAAACTTAAGCATAGAGATGGCCCATGTCCTTTTAAGTCTGAGAACCACAGACAGTGTGATGAGGTTGGAGAATGAGGTGTGACTAAATAAAGTAAGAGATAAGAGGAAAATCTATAACATGTGACCGTATTATTTGTTTTTCGTGTGACAGATTAGTTAGAACTGTATCTTGAACTATAGCTTGCATATTATTTTCAGAATTGAGACATTTCTCCCATAAAATTTTTCAGACACTCAATAGATAAATTGGTGAAGATGGAAAGGCCCATTTGAAGCAGGGTGACAAGCCTATGGTTCCATCTACTCCTCCTCCATTTTCTTCTCTGGCCAAACGGCACTTCTTTTTTACCATCCCACCACAATTGGAGTACCATTTCAGAAACCTCTGCTATTTATAATGAGGACCCAGTGAAAGCTTTAAAAGCAGGGGGGTAAAACTCATCAAGGTGAGGAGTCTGAACAAGTGTGGATGGAGAAGTGGGCAGGAATATACGGCAACTCTACAAGGACTGCAAAAGTTTGTTTCCCTCATTGGAGCATTTGTCTCCAAATGACACAAAGAATTTATTGTGGCAGAAGTGACCTTATGTGACATTTCTTGTCACTCTGGATAGGTTTAACTAAATCCATATATCCCCTCTGACTTTGTATCAAATGCACCATGAGTGCCACCTCAAAAGATTCAATAAACTATAGACCCCCGTTCCCTGGGGTAAAGATAGCATCTAAGGAAGATATGTCAATGTAATTAAATCACTATAAACCGACATTAAACATTTAGGTAGTAAATATATAATACTTGATTACAGTCAAGCATTGGCCTCCTTTGGACTTTTTCCTATAGTTAAAGATGCAGGCAAAAATTCAAAAAGCCACTTGAAAAGAAAATGAAATGAAGTCTAAAATTGCAAGTGAAAATTTGGGGAACATTGTGACATATGTAACCTATGGAAATAATTTGGACAGAAATTTTTTAAACAAAAAATATTAGAGCTATTCTGCAAGTAGGATTCTTTTAAATCTTAGATTTTTAATTACGCTTTTCCTCAATACCTGTTTATTATGCACCTACTAAGTACCAGATACTGAATGATGCTGACTGACAAGATGAATATGCTCCTGCCCTAGATCCTGTGCTTGAAATTCAATTCTTTCAGCCAGTCATATTTATAGATCTCTTCTGATCTGTGTTCTTTTAGAGACACAGTGTCTTTTCAGAGACACATTCTCTGACTCCTTTTATGCAGGAACAATGACCATCCTACCCTGTCAGTCCACATCACTCCTCATTGCCCTTTACCCTACTTTATTTTCCTCCATTGTAATTGTCAACATCTGACATTTTATATATTCACTTCTTTGTATTATGTCTATCCTCCCTAGAATTGAAGGCAAGGCCTTTGTTTTGTCATTGTCCCTCCTACCTATTCTTGCAGCTAAGAGGAAGACCAAAGCTTCCTCCTTTCTGGGATTATTCATTCCTGCTGGATTCTGGATTCCACTCTCTTTCAGACTGAAGCCTCACCCATGGATGGGTGGTTAAATGGTACAAGAGAAGACACATAATGAAAGTAATAAAAATTTAATGTATTGAATATGAAAAAAGATTAGGATCCACACAATTATTAGGAAAGGAAAGTCATACATAAATAATTGAAGTAGAAATATTTTAGTGAATTCCCAGTCTTCCTTGGTTACTAGATAAACAGACACACTTTGGTATATTCTCATAGTCATTTTTTAATTTTGTATAAAAGATAAAAGATTTTTATTTTTATTTTGAATATTTTTTCCTTTGCATTGTGGTCACCACAAAAACATGAGAATTAAATCACTAATTAATTCCCTTATTGTTGCTAGTGATTTCAAGAAAAACCCTATGTGGGACACAAAAAGCATAAGACATTTTAGTGGTAACACTTGGATAATTCTGGTATTAGTAAAGGTAAAACAACTGATCTTGCAAGGTGAACAAGCTGCCGTAAAATAAATTTCTTCATAAGTGTCCCTAGTCATTCTCACCCAACTAAAGATATATTTGTTATGGAGTGTGTTGTAAAATCATTCTAAATGCTTCATGTATAATTTATTAATGCTTTAAACTACTAGGACAGTGAGAAAACTTGTCAGTTGGTTTTGTAAAAACAGATTGTCAGACATAGTGTTTTAAGAGTTTTGTCCTCAACAAGCATATTTTCTCTGCCCTGTATTTCCATATCATCATTGTTGGTGTAGTTCTAACTTAAATAATTTACTTTGATAGATATTGATGTTAAGCCATTAATATGTATATTTAGATAACACACAAAAATAAGCTAGTAAATGAGAAGATAAAACTCAGTTGGTTTTAAAATATGCCTTTATAGGTCATAGTATCGTAAATACAAATGTCCCTAAGAACTCAATGCCACTAAGTGGGAGAGTGAGATTAACTGAATGAGTGGAATGAATTAGTCAGATAATTAAAAATAATTTTTAAATGTTTTGAGCAAAGATAATATATTTATAATGGATTTTAGCCTATTGGTCACCAATTATGACTCTTTCCCTGGCCTTCAAATTTTATTTTTTTAAAGAAATGACATACATATGCATATATTTCTTTGAGCACTAATATATTTTCATGTTTCCATCTACACATACCTTAAACTATCCTTGAATAATTATTGAATTATCATGTGAAAATTCCTGGCACTTACTTCTAATATCACAAATTAAATCTACTTCACTAATTTTTTAATTAAAAATTAGTTTTATAAATAATACATGTATACATTTTCAAAAATCAATAGCATTACTATATTTAAAATGAAAAACAAATCAACCACAGATGCAATTCTCCAAATCCTTTATTCTTATTTCTTATTATAATTCTTTTGTCTTGAAAATTACATATGTTTCTAAATAATGTCTATGTTATTGATTTTTCAAGGTTAGTAATTATAAATTGTTTCCTAATAAGGAAGATGTAGCAAACAACAAGTGTGGTATTAAGTTTTCCCACATACATTTTTCCTGCTCTATACCTGTAATATAAATTCATCATTCATCCCATATTTTCTAAATAAATATTTAACATTTACATCAAGATTAGAAATACTTTCTTTGACCTATTTTGCTTGGCATTATACTCTCTATATCCATCCATATCCTTGAAAATGGCAAGATTTCATTATTTTGTATGGCTGAATAATATTCGACTACACACACACACACACACACACACACACACACACACACCACATACCACTTCTTCATCAATCAATGGACACTTGGGCTGATTTCATATCTTGCTATTGTAAATAATGCTGCTATAAACATATGGGTGCATGTCCCTTTCATTAGTATTTTTGTATACCCAGTAGTGCAATTCCTGGATTGTAGGATGGTTCTGTTTTTAAGTTTTTGAGGAATCTTCATACTGTTTACCACAGTGGCTGCACCCCACCAACAGAGCACAAGTGTTCCTTTTTTCTCTACACCCTCGTCAACACCTGTTGTATCTTGTGCTGTTGGTTTTTGCCATTCTGACAGATGTGAGGTAATATTTCATTGTAGTTTTGATTTTCATTTCCCCATGTTAAGTGATGATGAGCATCTTTTCATGTGTCTTTTGGCTGTTTGTCTTCTTTGGAGAAATGTCTGTTCATATCTTCTCCCCATTTTTAACTGGATTATTTGTTTTTTGGGTGTTGAGTTGTATAAGTTCTTTATATAGATACTAACCCTCTATTGGATATATCATTTGCAAATATCTTCTGTCATTCTTTAGGTAGACTTTTAGTTTTGTTGATTGTTTTTATGCAACAAAACAAATGAGCAAATGGAAAAAAGACAGAGACAAACCAAGACATAGACTCTTAACTGTAGAGAAAAAACTGAGAGTTACCCGAGGGGAGGTAGATGGGGGAATGGGTTAAATAGGTGATGAGGCTTAGAAATGCACTTTTCTTGATGAGCACTGGGTAATGTATAGAATTATTATTCAATACATTGTACACCGAAAACTAATATAACATTGTTAACTAACTGGAATTAAAATAAAAAACTTAAAAAAAAGATTAGAATATACTATTTATAACTTGCATAACATTTTCTTTCTTCTATAATGAATAATTACATTTTTGGTTACTTTTATGTATACCATAGCTTTACTTACAGCATATTCAGGCAGTGAGATAAACATATTTCTCCCCAACCCATTTCTCTCATTCTTTCTCATCTTCTCTCTTCTTTTCCCTCTCTCTTTTTATAAATATTATTTCACTTTATTCATTTTGAGAGAGAGTGTATGTGCATGTATGAGCGGGGGAGGTGCAGTGAGAGAGAGAGAGAGAGAGAGAGAGAGAGAGAGAGAGAATCCCAGGCAGGGCCCATGCTCAGCAGAGAGTCTGACACAGGACTTGATCCCACAAACCATAAAATCATGACCTGAGCCAAAATTAAGAGTTGGTTGTTCAACCAACTGAGCCACCCAGGTGCCCTTCTTTTCCCTCTGTTTGAAACATACTATCTGGGAATCTCAGTCATTCTGCTCCTATTTCAACTAATTGTGTTTTATGCTTCATGTACTGCTATTTTCACAGCCCTATTATCAAAATCTTTCTATTCCTTTGAAGTCCATGTTTTGGATGTCCTGCAGTCTCCTGTTACTTGTTTCACTCCCTGGTTTTGAAAGGTATAATTTTCGTTACCTTCCTAATAAGGCATCATGGGAGGTAAATTTTTTCTTTTCCCTAGGAATATACTCATCTATTTTTTTTTATTCTTACTTTTAATGTATGTAAAATCAGTATATAATTTAAGCTGAAAGTAATTTCCCTTTAGCATTTGCTTTTTTGGGGAATTTTGTTGATTGATTTTTATTTATTGATTGTTTTGACAGTTGTTTCTTTAGTTTGCTGCTTGTTGATTTTCTTGTCATTTGTTGTTTGCTATGTTGATGAATGGCTGTTGTTTGTTTTGAAAAATGTTTTTAACGAGATCTTATGTCTCAATATAATTGTGTTATTTGATCATATTACTGATATTATTTTTGTCTTCTACTGTCTCTATCATCATTGTTACCTCTATTTAATTGTATTTTATGAAGGGTTTTTTTTTTTTCCGTTTTTTAGTTTTGTTGTTGAAAGCTCTCTAAGCATGTTTGGGACTTATTAATTCATATATCCCTCTAAGGAAGGAACAGACTGAGATTGCATTTCAGTCTGGAATCTTTTGTTCATTTCTCTTTAATTTTGGAAAGAAATCCTCCAACTTCTGACCTCGAACCACAATCCCTGGCTTCCAGCATTCTTGTAGTTCGAGAGGGGAAATGAGAGGGTGGAAAGATTCTGAATAGACAAGATATAAACATTTGCTTAGCCTCCTGGCTTTGGGACAGTTGCTCACATCTGCTTTCAGCTGTATGTGGTATTAGAAATCTCTGTTTCAATCTCACAAGAATCCATTGTTCTGCTTTTCTTGGGATAGGGCAGAAGCATTCAATTTATGACAAACTTTGGAAAAGGGAATCTGATGGCCAATTGCATTTTAAAATGGGTTAAAAGATTTTCTGTTAACGGTAAAACCTCAAATCCCATCTTCTCAATTGTTTATCCTTGCAAAATCACTGGTTTTGAAGTGCTACATCAGGTATCAGTACACCATTTGATTTACACCATCCATTGAAAGAAATCTCTCATTTTAAGTTGTTTATGTTACTTACTTCTTTGTTCTTTGAAGGTGAAGAATCATAACATTAATTCTTCATTTACCACACAGTAGGTTTGGCAAATATTAATAATAACTGAGGATCATTTATTAATTTTTCCCCCAAAAGTTTATTTAACATAGCTGGTGTTTTTGGAATGAACTAAATCTATTTCCCTTACCACCCTAATTAAGTAAGAAAACAATGACCAGCTCAATCTTCTCATTTCCCAACCATGAGAACAATTATGAAAGAAAATGATAGAAAGTAACAGAATAGTAATAGTAAGTAATCCAGTGATTAATATGAAGAAAAAATATTTTTGAGAAACAACATAGTAGGAATAAGTATGTATAAAAATCAGCTTGTACACAATGAACTATTTCTAAACAAGAAGTAAGATGAGAACAACTGGTGTTTAAATGACTTTGAATCCTATTTTTGTCTTTGCTTACTTAAAGGACCTCACTTTTCATTAAAGCATTTTCATTAATAATATAACTAATATAATCCTCTCTAAGGTCTTCCTGGTCAAAATGGGCAAACAGTAAAAGCAGGAACTGATGTAGCTACTCCCAACTTTCTATTAAGTTACACATAAATATAGAGAAAATTGAAAAGAACACTAACACTATCTCAATAAGAAAGAAATAGACAACAAAAAAGTATCATATTATAAATTCATATAATTGAACACTACCAATTTTTAAGGCTCTTGGACAAGCCCTAGAAAGATAATGGTAAATGAGGTGAAAAATATACCTGCTCTTATTTCTAGTCTTCCATGGAAGAAAGACCCTGTGTACATAAATGCATGTGTGATGAGAATAACCAGAAGCTAATTATATGATGTAATGAGGGAGCAAAGAAAACTATCCAGTTTTTGAGGGAGTCTCCTTGAGGAAAAGGTGTTCAAGCTCAGATTTTTTTTAATGTTTTATTTACTTTTAAGACAGAGAGAGATAGAGCATGAGTGGGGATGGGGCAGACAGAGAGGGAGAAACAGAATCTGAAGCAGGCTCCAGGCTCTGAGCTGTGGACACAGAGCCCAACGCAGTGCTTGAAATCAGGAGCTGTGAGATCATGACCTGAGCTGAAGTTGGACTCTTAACCAACTGAGCCACCCAGGCACCTCTCAAGCTAAGATTTTATACATGAAACATGTTAAACTTTTCACCATTTGAATTTAAAAATTTTCATATGGCCATACTATAAATTGAATCTAGAATAATGAATGAAAATGAATAAGATTTATCTAGGTAAAATATTATAAGCAGTGAGAAGAAAACTGAATATCGATGCAAGATTGAGGACAAGGGATTTTGCTGCTTCAAACTTGGAATATAGAAATACACTGAACATAAAATTAAGTTGTCATATCCCAGGGATGATTTAACCAGCTTCTGACTCTCCATCATCAATCAGGGCATTGCTTTCCCATGCATTTCTAGATTATAACTCCTAGGACTCCACCACTAGAAAGTAGTATAGGGAAAAAGCTTATGTCCTATGATACTGGATGCTGGATACAAGGAAAAACCAGGAGGCTTTTGTGCTAAAAGGTATGGTCTCCTATATGTACTACATTTGAAATTGTTTTCTTTAATAATAATAATAATAATAATAATAGTAAATTGAAGAAATTTCCTTGATATCTTCCCAGAGAGAGCAAAAGGTATGGTGTCTATGAAATAGAAACGGGGTGCATAAAAAGCTCAAAGGATGAGACGACAACAGAGATACTGAAAGAGCTGTTGGACAATATGAAAACATTGTCAAAATATCAGAATTAAATAAAAAGTTATTATAGAGCATAAAATTAGCTAAGCAGTGGGAAAGTTCAAGAAAATTATTAAGTAAAAAAATATACAAAAACTGAGAAAAAATTTAAAATGGATAAAAAAACAGAACCTAAAACAACAGTAACACTATATATTGTTATTTCATAAATGAATGTTTTTTTCTTAATTGAGAATATTTCTCAATCTGCAAATACCAAAAGGTCTTCAAGTTTCAAGCAATTTTTTTAATCTCAAGGTTACCCAAAATTCCTACAAGCATCCTCATACAAGTAGGAGAAACAGGCTAGCTCAGAATTCTTGCAGAGTCACTGCTAATATTATGACTAACTTATTAGTGTTAGGTACTTTAGGCAGTTAGCTCAAATATTAACTTATCTAGCTAGGTGCAAAACTGTAAAGTTGATACCTTCATTAATTCATGTAACAATTAAAATAAAGAGAGGTTAAGTGACTTAGTCATATAGAATGAGCATTTAACCAATCTAAGATTTGACCAAAGGATTCTGTCTCAAAAAGTTCATGCCAACTAGCAAGAATGCCTTAATCAAAGAGGTGAGTTCCAGATGTAAAATGAGCAAAAATATCCTGAACAAGGCAGAGAGAAGGAAGAGATTACTGTAACTCAAATAATTTATATCTGACAAGAGGAAGACATTTAAATTATGAAAGCATTTAGAAAAAAATAATTATTTGTCCTCCTGGGAGGAGGAGGATTAAAGATGCAGTCTTAAATAGAGATAAGTTAAAATTAAGAAATCAATATTGTGAAAATAATAGCAAAATAACATTAGAAAGAAAATTTTAAAAATAGAAAGATTGCTGTAAATATTGTTAAATTCAAGACCAAAGTCAAATTATTAAGAAATATATTCTGGGGGTGCCAGGGTGGCTTAATTGGTTAATTTTCCAACACTTGATTTCGGTTCATGTCATGACCTCATGGTTTGTGGGACTGAGCCCCAAGTCAGGCTCTATTTGGGATTCTCTCTCCCTCTCTCTCTGCCCCTCTACCTCTCATGCTCCCTCTCTCTGTCAAAATAAATAAATAAACATTAAGAAAATAAAAAAGAAATATAATCTGCATAGTGAACCATTACAATTACTCATAACCTACATTACTACCTTTTGAATAAATAAGCATTGTAAAGTGGAGGGGAATATTAAGAGTTATAAAAATGTTCTAAATTCTTCACTGTGGAAGAGGAAATCAATTTCCTCTTATTAATTTTTTAAATTATTTTTACAGAAATAGGTATTTTCATATGTATCTGGTGAAATTATAAGTAACTGCTCTTATAATGAAAAACAAGATTTCAAACTTTCAAACTTTGCAGAGGAAAAATTGCAGATAACCTGAAAGTAAGAAAGTGTTATGTTAAACTCTCTGTTCAATAAGTAAAATCTATAAGACTAGGTTAATAATACTAGAAAGCTGTTAGTTCACCAGAAACAGGCATAGATCAAATTATGCAAAGTTCCTAAAAAAAAAACTCAAAAAAAATCAGCAGATAAATAGAAAATTAAAAATCAGAGGTATTGGTATTCATATTAGCAAGAGGAGATTTCAAAATAAAAAAGTATACCATTATTTGCCATCTCAAACATAAAGCAATATCAGTTCACATGATTTTATGGATTGAATGAGTAGACAGTAAGCTTAACAACAAATTAGGTCTGAAATTCAGTTATGGCAATAGAAAAGGAAAGGTCATTGTTGGTAGTGTTTAGACAAAAAAATAAAGAAAGGAAAGATAGTCTATGTTTAGCTACATACAAGAATGAAATCAAGTAAATAATTGCTGTAGTTCAACATAGTTCAGTGTGATTAATATTATATGTTTATAATGTAAGTATATAATGATGGAAGAAAAATTAGCATGATGATTATATACTGTGTTCTCAGATATAAGTGATTACTATATTGAAAAATACATAATAAAGAAAACAAATGATTGAATTTTTAAAAACGTTGCTAATATAAGAGGGGGAGATGCCAGAGAAAATTAATTGTATAGACAGGATATAAAACATTTTAATGGATATGCTACCTTATATGTGCAAACTGCGCCAAGGAGTGAATTCACTCCTTGGTGAGTCAGAAACTGTACCAGGTTTTCTTGTTGCACAAAGAAAACTTCTATTTGCAGCAAATAAAGAGATTATAGGGAATGTCTAAAGCTGTGTTTTCCAAGATAGGATAAATGGGTTCCTTTTGTTTAGGGTTAGGAGAATTTTTTTAAATGTTTTATTTATTTATTTAGACAGAGAGAAGTGGGAGAGACAGAGAAGGGGGAAAAGAATCCCAAGCAGGCTTCATGTTCAGCTCAGAGCCCTAGAGGGGGCTCAATCTCAGGACCAGGAGATCATGACCTGAGAAAAATCAAGAGTTGGATGCATAACCGAGCTGCCTAGGTGCCCCTAGAGTTAGGATGAATATTTAGATAGGGAAGTTTGTCATCGTATGTAGAGGCAGCCATAAGTTTGTACATATGCCTTAAGGAAATGTATATATGCTGTATGTTATGTCAGGTCAGTTGCCATCACCTGAGGGGTAGAGCGTAGGGGAAAATGTAAGATAAAGGCCAATGAATAAGAGCAGGTGGCCATAAAAGTCAAGTCTTGGAATCTAGCTGGTGACCATATGGCTGGGAATGTTCTGGTAATATACAGACCATCTTTCAATCCCAAGTGTAGTACACAGTCTTAAATACACTTAGATTTAGTAATTCTGGCTCTCACAATGAATGTGTCTTGCTTACACAGTTTTCTCCTTGACTCCTGGATCTTGATCCTTACTTTTAAGGACTATCTGTCTACCTGAATACCTACTCATGAAAATACTGTCATGGTTTCTTTAAAATAGACTTGACAATAATTAAAAATTTGTTTTGAACAGAGGTTGTCAATGGAATTTTCACTTCTCCCAGAGCAACCTAGAAATGTATAGAGACATTTTTGATTGACACAATGATTAGAGGATACTAATGTCTGTAGGAGGAAAAAAAAAAAAAAAAAATTTATGTAGGCTCTGATGAGGGAGCATAATGCAAGCTGAGGGCAAAGTATAAGCTAGCACACTCCAGGTCCGCCCCAGGTGGACTGTGTGTGATATTCCTTGGACACTCCTGGCTACCCAAGAACAAAGTAAAGGGATAAGTGCTTGCCATGGTGATGTGGAAAACTAAGGCAAATGAAAAATTAAATTCCCCTACTTCCAACAGCCCATTGACAAGTCCTCAAAACAGGCAGAGTGGCCTCCCTCTGGAAGCTCAGCTGCCTCGATGATGACGCTTTGTTAGAGGCAAAAGGAAATCTTGGCTTAACATTATCTTGACTCCCCAGGATCCTGTAAGTCTACTTTAACATATAAAAATTCCTTTGGAAACTTTCTTTATCTCAACTTCCCCAAGATATATGCTGGCAATCATACTCCAGGCTTATGGACACCTGATATCCATCTGAAGGGTCTTATGACTGAGGTTTTACTAAGGGTAATAATTGGTGTTTCTCTAACAACAGTTAGCCCCTCAGGTCCTGGAAACCTTGCTTCCAAAATACCTTAGAGAATTACTCTGTCTCTAACCCCCTCCCAACCTGAATGTATATATTCAGTTACCCGTCACAACCCCAGCGTAGCTATTTATGCCCACGGGTCCTGTCCCTGTGATTTAATAAAATCACTTTTTTGCACCAAAGACATCTTTAACAATTCTTTCTTGGCCATCGGCTCCAAACCCCAATCACCCCAAAACCCCATCAGGTTCCATCTAACTTTCAAATATACTACCCATTATTTATTTAGATAAAAAGTGTGTTCATAATTATTGGAGCCTACAACTTTGCTTTTAATAGAAGTACAACTTATTTTGCATGATTGTAATAAGTATTAGAGTTATTAGGAAAGAAACTACTCTGTAAATTAAGAGAAAACGCTACCTTATTTCATGCAGAATTTTGCTAAATTTGGTCACAATGTCAGAAAATTAAATCAATACAGTCAATAGAGCACATAGTTTAGTTTTTCAGATGCTAATAGAACACATTTGTGTCATTTTGTATTTCAAGCTATTTCGTCCAAGTTATATCTTCCTACAATTACATGCCTCTGATGACTTCATGGCCATCATTTATTCATATTCTTTTATTATAATTTTGCAATTCTCCATTATTTTATGGCAGAATGTTTTTGTTTTGTTTTGTTTTTTAGTTCTGCACTTAGTTTTATTAGCTACTGTTGGGGAGGAAGAACTTCCTTTGCTGAAATGTTGCAGGATTTTTTACCTCAATACCTGGGGTTTGTTGTCTCGCTACTTCAAAGAATGAAGAGGTCAACATAGAATGAGCATCAAGCAAAAGTTTATTAGAATATAAGATCAGAAAGAAAGAATAGTAGGAAATCTCTCTTTACAGAGAGGGTACATTCAAAAGTGAATGCTCCCAGACAATAGGCAAGGGTCCTTGTTTTACAAGGTTCTGGTCAGCACCCCTTTTCCTTCCCTCTTGTTCCTTCTCAGGTCCTACCTTTATTGGCTTGATTAGTCTAGATGCTGGGTTGTCCATTCCCGATTGGCTCAATTCCATTGTATGGGTGTGCTCTATAGCCATATCATTCCTTGTGGGTCATAGGTTTTATGGTCTTTTACTTATTTTTAGTTAGATCTTTTAATAAATTCCTGAGGGAATCGTGAGGGAGAATAGGTGGTGTCTGTTCCATTCTTAAGAGGAACCTTAAGCCTGAGGGGGTTTGCTGTGGTCAGACATTCCCAGCATTGTTCCAAAATATTTGTTTTCCCTACCCAGGGTTCTCAGGTCCTATCCGTTCCTTCTCTGCCTATTTTATCCTATATTTTTCTATTATACCCCCCCCCCACTGACTCCTAACTGCCATTAGGAATTGTGGTGAGACATCCCCAGCATTGTTCCAAAATAAGTATTTTTCCCCACCCAGGAACCTCAGGTCCTATTCTTTCCCTCTCTGACTACTGAATCCTGTCTTCCTATCATACTACAGTCCTTCTAGCTGGATTTAGAATCAAATTGACATGAGACAGATTAACAGGAGAAAATCAAATTTAATAGGGGAATTCACACAGGCATGAAATCCAAAGACAATGAGGAAACATGAAACTTATAGGAGCTAAGGAGAGGGATAGGTTTTTGAGCACACATAGAGGAGAAAACTCAGTAGTGAAAAGATGAAAAGGGATGTTTGGGGAGAAACAAGTTTGCCCTTTATGCAGATGAGTTCCTTAGGTAAAGGGGGGTTCTGCTAATAGTTCACCTTTTGTTGCAGGCTCTCCTTTGCCATGTAAATTTAGGCAGTTATGGGGAAGACAGAGAACTTTTCATGCATCTACTGGGTATTTATGACTTTTAAATTGAAATAATCTTTATGCCAAAGTGCAACATTTTTGGGCATCTCATCTTGCACCACTTCACTATGTAAAGTGAGTTTGCTGGAGACCATTTATTTATTTCCAGTACCCACTCTCATCTTCTCTTAGCAAAAGAATATTATGAATGATAATAGAGTACTGTCTACCTAGACAGAGATTGTATTACCAAGAATCCCTTGCATTGATGTGTCTCTCTGTAAGTTTTTGCCAATGGGATATGAGTGGAATATACATAAGTAATATCACGTTTTGATTTTAAAAAGTTTGGGGTATGTGCTCTTTTTTTTTCAAGAATTTGAGACTGATGAAGGCAAGTTAGTTCCAGTCCTATGAATGAGGACAACACACTGTGTGATGGTTGGAAAACAAGATAGAATAGTTTCGAGCATGATCTTAGAAGAAGTGCCCACCAGCCCCAGACCATCTGCCTACCTCAGAAGTGTTATTTGAGGGAAAATACACCCCCATCTTTTTTAACACATCTTTTCAAACACACCAAAATATATTTTGGGTTCTTTTTATTATAGAAGCCTAATCTGTACCATAAATATACCGACATTATCAAATATTTTTCATTAAAAGTGGGTGTGATAGTGTTGAGAACTGTTTTAAATGACTAAATATGCATACCAAAATGAGAACTCTACATTTTTTAGACATAACTTCATAAAATGAGATAAACCAACAAGCAATAAAACACTATATTATCAAAAATTACAGTAAAAAAATTATAATTTGTACTTTAGTCTGGATTGATGTGGGGCTACTGAGCGAATGGTCAAAAGAATTCTTGAGATGTTTTCAATGCAAAAAGGTGTTTTTATTATACACAGGGGGATAAGGACTCCTGGGCAGAAAGAGCTGCACTGTGATTTTGTAGAGCCAATGATTACACATTTCAAGTTAGAGGTGTAGAGATAAAGGAAGTCTCTATGAAGAAATTTTCATATGTTGAAGAAGACTTGCAGGATCCTGGAGGTCTGGCTATTGTTAAGTTAAGGTTGCTTATAGTCTGTAGCAAATCATCAACATTAAAGCAGCCCTGAGTTCCTGGAGGAATGTCACACTCTGCATGTCTCAGGGATTTATCAATGGGCTGCAAGTTGTAAGGAATTTTAATTTGATCCATTTCTTTTGCTTTTGATCTTATTATGGATTATATGTTTTCATGTTGTAGATGTCTTTATTTCAATTAAACTGCTTTTGTTTTTATTCATAATTTCCAAGAAACGACTGCTTCTTTTCTCAGGGCCCTTAGTTTTAAATTGAAATAGTTGTTAGGCTTTGCTCATAGACTCTCTCAAACTATTTTCATTAGACATACAATTTTTATTGATTATGATTCAACAAAGAGTTTCCTATCCTACAATATGTTTTAGAAAAGCCAAATATCTGGGGCGCCTGGGTGGCTCAGTTGGTTAAGCGTCTGACTTCAGCTCAGGTCACGATCTCACGGTTCACGAGTTCGAGCCCCGTGTCGGGCTCTGGGCTAATGGCTCAGAGCCTGGATCCTTCTTCTGATTCTGTGTCTCCCTCTCTCTCTACCCCTACCCCATTCATGCTCTGTCTCTCTCTGTCTCAAAAATAAATAAACGTTAAAAAAATTTTAAATAAAAAAAAAGCCGAATATCTGATTGACTTCATAATAAACGTGGTTACTTCTGGTTACTGCACTGCATTTTTATTTTTATTTTTATTTTTTATTTTTTTTTATTTTTTAATATATGAAATTTACTGTCAAATTGGTTTCCATACAACACCCAGTGCTCATCCCAAAAGGTGCCCTCCTCAATACCCATCACCCACCCTGCCCTCCCTCCCACCCTGCCCTCCCTCCCACCCCCCATCAACCCTCAATTTGTTCTCAGTTTTTAACAGTCTCTTATGCTTTGGCTCTCTCCCACTCTAACCTCTTTTTTTTTTTTTTCCTTCCCCTCCCCCATGGGTTTCTGTTATGTTTCTCAGGATCCACATAAGAGTGAAACCATATGGTATCTGTCTTTCTCTGTATGGCTTATTTCACTT
>NC_064808.1:76977257-76978879 GCF_023721935.1 Panthera uncia
ATCCATGTTGCTACAAAAGGCCATATTTCATTTTTTCTCATTGCCACATAGTATTCCATTGTGTATATAAACCACAATTTCTTTATCCATTCATCAGTTGATGGACATTTAGGCTCTTTCCATAATTTGGCTATTGTTGAGAGTGCCGCTATAAACATTGGGGTACAGGTGCCCCTATGCATCAGTACTCCTGTATCCCTTGGATAAATTCCTAGCAGTGCTATTGCTGGGTCATAGGGTAGGTCTATTTTTAATTTTCTGAGGAACCTCCACACTGCTTTCCAGAGCGGCTGCACCAATTTGCATTCCCACCAACAGTGCAAGAGGGTTCCTGTTTCTCCACATCCTCTCCAGCATCTATAGTCTCCTGATTTCTTCATTTTGGCCACTCTGACTGGCGTGAGGTGATATCTGAGTGTGGTTTTGATTTGTATTTCCCTGATAAGGAGCGACGTTGAACATCTTTTCATGTGCCTGTTGGCCATCCGGATGTCTTCTTTAGAGAAGTGTCTATTCATGTTTTCTGCCCATTTCTTCACTGGGTTATTTGTTTTTCGGGTGTGGAGTTTGATGAGCTCTTTATAGATTTTGGATACCAGCCCTTTGTCCGATGTGTCATTTGCAAATATCTTTTCCCATTCCGTTGGTTGCCTTTTAGTTTTGTTGGTTGTTTCCTTTGCTGTGCAGAAGCTTTTTATCTTCATAAGGTCCCAGTAATTCATTTTTGCTTTTAATTCCCTTGCCTTTGGGGATGTGCCGAGTAAGAGATTGCTACGGCTGAGGTCAGAGAGGTCTTTTCCTGCTTTCTCCTCTAAGGTTTTGATGGTTTCCTGTCTCACATTCAGGTCCTTTATCCATTTTGAGTTTATTTTTGTGAATGGTGTGAGAAAGTGGTCTAGTTTCAACCTTCTGCATGTTGCTGTCCAGTTCTCCCAGCACCATTTGTTAAAGAGACTGTCTTTTTTCCATTGGATGTTCTTTCCTGCTTTGTCAAAGATGAGTTGGCCATACGTTTGTGGGTCTAGTTCTGGGGTTTCTATTCTATTCCATTGGTCTATGTGTCTGTTTTTATGCCAATACCATGCTGACTTGATGATGACAGCTTTGTAGTAGAGGCTAAAGTCTGGGATTGTGATGCCTCCTGCTTTGGTCTTCTTCTTCAAAATTACTTTGGCTATTCGGGGCCTTTTGTGGTTCCATACAAATTTTAGGAATGCTTGTTCAAGCTTCGAGAAGAATGCTGGTGCAATTTTGATTGGGATTGCATTGAATGTGTAGATAGCTTTGGGTAGTATTGACATTTTGACAATATTTATTCTTCCAATCCATGAGCAGGGAATGTCTTTCCATTTCTTTATATCTTCTTCAATTACCTGCATAAGCTTTCTATAGTTTTCAGCATACAGATCTTTTACATCTTTGGTTAGATTTATTCCTAGGTATTTTATGCTTCTTGGTGCAATTGTGAATGGGATCAGTTTCTTTATTTGTCTTTCTGTTGCTTCATTGTTAGTGTATAAGAATGCAACTGATTTCTGCACATTGATTTTGTATCCTGCAACTTTGCTGAATTCATGTATCAGTTCTAGCAGACTTTTGGTGGAGTCTATCGGATTTTCCAT